>NC_134484.1:300405268-300517768 GCF_040206685.1 Ascaphus truei
CATCCAGTATCCCTCAAAAGAGGGCTCCCGTTTTCTCAATTACTGAGAGTGGTAAAAATCACCAGTGACCCCAAGGATGTTGAACAGGCACTTACCAACATGGCACAACGATTCAAAGAGAGGATATGATATCAAAGAGATTAACTTGGCACTGAATAAAGCAAGAGAATTAAACAGGGACGCACTCCTCAAACCTGAACAGAAAATACTGAAGGATGATAGGTTCAACATCATCAGCACATACAGTACAGCATCAGGCATAATTAAGCAGAGTATATTGAAACATCATCACATCTTAGCCAGCGACAGAGCCATTGGACAACACTTCGCTATTCCACCACGGTTTTGTTACCGCAGAGGTCGTAATCTGGGCAATTTTTTTAACACAGGCGGACCCGTTATCCAAATATGGCACTCAACAAATGTGGCTTCAAAGACCAGCAGGAGTCCACAAATGCCACGGATGCATAAACTGTCAATACCTCATCCTGGGAAAGACATTTTCACACCCACATAATGGCAATCAGATAAAAATCAAGAACTATATGAACTGCGAAACCAAATATGTGGTGTACTTCATTAGATGCCCATGCGGACTGTACTATGTGGGCAAAACGTCCTGCATGCTGAAAGAACGGCTATGCCTACATCACTCATCTATACGGAAGGCCTTGGCGGACATAGATGACAGAGAGGGACCTGAGACACCTGCCGGTCGCGAGACACTTCAAGGAGCAACAACATCGACTCTATGTTGTATGCCAATATTACAGGCACACACCTCTAGCCATGGAGGCGATATGAACAACCTTTTGCTGCAAATGGAGGCCAAAATGAACATCAACTTGAATACAATGAGCCCTAGGGGCCTGAACGAGGATTTCAAGTCAAACTGCTTTCTTTGAATATTATTGACTGCTGGACACATCAGTACCTTGGTGATGGAAAGATTTCATCGCTAGGTTTCTCCAATTGGAGTGCCTTCTACACCAGACATCATTGATGCGGGAGGCACATCGCCTGGAGTATTGGGGTATATACCCATATCCACATCTATAGAGTCTTCAGGACCAGTGGATCCATGACAACAACAACAGATGATATCTCATCAGGTACCAAAGGTGATGAATCCAGGACCAAATTGATATCTGTTTGCCACAAGGAAAAACTTACGGTTTCAATGCTCTGAGGACATATCGGTCACAACAGGGTGGATGTAAACACAACAGAATGAACAACATCGCTCAAATAGCGCACTTAACAGACTGTCTATTTTATTTTGAAATTTGAAATAACCTCGTGGGGGAGTAACAATGATGCTTATAATATGATATCTTTTTTACATTAGGATTTCAAGACTGTGCTCATACTTATTTCAGTGTGTTGTCTGCTGAACAGTGTTTCGTCTACGTGGTGTTGACATACTAATTGCGGAGCCTTCAGATTTATCCTGTGTTTTTGGGCACACATATGGTACATTCTGACATCCAAAACATCATCTTTTATGTATATACAGTATATAGGAGAAGGTGGAAAGTGACCTCCAATGATCCAATGCTACAAATCATATATATGCACGATTGTAATCACTGTCCAGGAGTAACTAGGAAAAGTCTCAATGCAGGTGTAAATAGTTAGTAATAAAGAAATAATGAAATCCGGAGTGGCTGTAAAGGTATAAATACACCAGTCGGGGGTTAATAAGCAAATGTGGACTGGAGGTACAGAGTAATGAGACCGCAGCTGCACCAACTGTAACTCAATAAATGTCCCGATAATGCTAACCTGAACCGATGTCACGACTGTGCTCGCCACAAACCTGGGTCGGACCGCGTGGCTGAGGTGGGGTTGTAAAAGCACCGACCTTAGACCGCGCAGGCTGATCCGGATTGCGCAATTCGTAGTCGTACGTAGCAGGATCAGGATAGGAGAAGACAGTATCGTCGGTGGACACGCCAGGGTCAGGACTGGAGACATCAGGGTAAACGTTGTTCAAGCAGGAGTTCGGCAACAGGTAGTCAGGAGAGCCCCGCTTCAGCTTAGGAGCGCGGGAGTGGCCTCTGCGCGTGCGGCGACCATGGCCCATGGTACTGGTCTCAGGAGGTGGTAGACAGATCAGAGTAGCACACCGCCTAGCTGCACTGGTAAACCAGTGCTTCAGCGCAAGAGTTCTGAGCGGGCTGGGGAATCCTCCGTTTCAGCGCAGGAACCAGGACACGGCCTCTCTAGATTAGGGAAAGAATAGGCCTCAGGAACCAGGAAGCTGAAGATACACAGGGAAACCTCCGCTTCAGTGCAGGAAACCAGGAACAGACCGCTGCATGAATATAGCAGCCGGTCACAGGAAACAAGGAGCTGAAGTAACAAGGAGAGTACTCAGCTTCAGCACAGGAAACAGGAACTGACCGCTGCATGAGACTAGCAGCCGGTCACAGGAATCAGGGAGCTGAAGACAACAAGGAGAGTACTCCGCTTCAGCACAGGAACAGACCGCTGCGTGACACTAGCAGCCGGTCTCAGGAACCAAGGAGACAGACAAGACAAGGCTTATGGCAGAACACAGAGACATCCAGGAAGGACTATGCTCGGCAGGGAGCATTGTGGGAAGGCAACACTTAAAGGTCAGAGAACCAATGGCAGAAGGGGCGTGTGGCAGTATTGCTTTGGTGAGTGAATCCAGGCTGCAGTAAATATCAGGGGAAGTGTTCCGGGACTGCACATCTCTGCAAGGTAAGGCAAACATTAAACCGAGGAGCGGATTCCTTACAGTACCCCCCCCCCCTTCACGTGAGACCTCCGGGCGAACAAGACCACTCATAGAGTTGGGGGACCAGGAGTTGTTCCAGAACCGTCTAGGATTGGTGTTAGAGTCATGGTTCAGAGACTCGTGGTCACTCCTTTGTGTACCCCCACCCCCCGGAGAGAACTGCGGCCAGCTAGGGCCATCCATTGGTCTCGGGGACATCGAGTTGTTCCTAAAGTTTTTTTAGGCGGAAAGGGGATCCGTAAACGAGCAGTTCCTTGGTGAGTACTGTTCTAGGATATGAGAGTGGTGGTAGAGATATCATTGGTACCTGGCTCGCCCTGTGAAATGGCTTGGGAATCCAAGGCTGTGAAGAACCAGAGGGTTCCGGACCTTCTTGTGCTCCCTTTTGTGCCGAGTCACCTGGGTTATTAGCTTGGCCTCTAGCGATGCTTTGGTGATGCTCAGGGTAGCCTTAAGTTTCTCATGCTGCTTTGCGGGGACATACTGGGTAATCAGATGTTCCTGCAGCACTTGTACTTCTTTAGCAGCCTACAGATTGTCTTCCTGCAGAGTTTGCTGCTTCTCCTCTGCCTTCTGGAGGTGCTTACGCAGACCTTGTAGTTGGTTCTGCAGTCGGTGCTCTGCTTCAAACTTCTCACCTTCCAAAAGTCTATTTATTTCTTTAAGCTCGTGCAGCTTTTCATTCTTTTCCTTGACGTAGTCAAATGAGAATTTTCTTCTTTGAGTTTTAAGTTTTCTCTTTTTAATCTTACATTTTCTCCTTTTTCAGTCTCTGTACTATTCAGGGCCTCCTTGCAGTCCTCCTTCCATTTACGCACATCTGCTTTGAGAATGCCAGTCTCCTGGCGTGACACTTCCTTCTCTAGGTTGAGGATCTGAAGCTCCTTCTGAGAGACCTTGAGATCTGTATTAAGATTGACAATAGTTTCTTTATAAATGTCCAGCTCCTCAGTGAGACTGTGTTGTTCCTTTCTGGAGACTTCCAGGTCTGTGTGGCAGCTGTTGGTCTCATGATGTGAGGCATCCAGTGCTCTGCGGAGTGTATGAACCTCTTTCTGAGATACGTCCACCTATGTCCGGACACTGTTGACCTCCTGTTGTGAGGCATTCAGCTCTACGCGAAGAGTGTGAACCTCTTGCTGAAAGACTGTCATCTGCTTCAGTGCCTTCTCATACTTCCGCTTCAGCTTAGCCATCATTTTATCAGATTGGCTCTGCTTTTCATCCATGGCGGAAATAGTAGCGCTTGCAGTATCTAGCTCAGTCTTGAGATCGTCCAATTCTGTCCTGGCCAAAGAGTAAATTGTGAGCACATCTTTCTGTAGCTTCACGTTATTTTTCTGTAGCTCTGCGTAATCATCTTTCTTTTGTTTCAATTGTTGACGAAGCATGTCACAGTCATGCCTGGCATTTTTCAGGGCATCTTCAGGGCTGGTCAAGGGATCGACACTCACTGGTTCCGGCTCCACTTCCCTGGGATGGTTGGTTGAGCGTTCCTCACTGTTGGCACCGGACAGACACTTCTTTGGGGTACACGACTTCTGCCTTGGGCCCTCTGGATATTCGGTTATCCGTGGGACGAATTCTCCATTTTCTCTAGGCTGCAGGGCAACTCGGTCCCCCTTTTTCTCCACAGGATCTGCGGACCTGTAAATGCATTGCTCCTTGTAATCCGCAGTAACTTGTTTTAATTTTTCTTTCTTATATTTTATAATGTTGTTACGATAGTTAGCAATTGTTGTTTGTATTTTACCTAACCAGTCAGTAGAAGTGTCTTCAATTAAGATGTGATTGTGTTTACTGTCAATGTTAGCAATATCCTATCTGATTTTGATTTATTCTTTACTAGACTGTATTTTAACTAGAATGGTAAGATCAAAGGAGCATTTATTTAGAATGCCTATCCACTTCTTGCAGAACTCTGGGTCGTTTCTCCCTATAGTGGGCTGATTACTGATTCTAAATCCCCATGGTAGCAATTTCTCTTGGTGATAATGTGAGAGAGTTACCCCATGTAAATAGTAGTCTACCTCTCTTTTCTTTAATTTGATAAGATCTTTGAATATATCATTAGGCTTGTCTGGTCCAAATACAGCTTCAATGCTTTCAGTATATCTAATTTTGGATATATCAGAGTCACTGTAACCAACTGTATCTGAAATATTAGTGAAAATCCCACATCATCAAATTCTTCCATTAGCATCTGTAGTAAAAATGATGAACAAAATTGGTTTAATCACAGGGTGATTAAATATAATACTAGTGATACAGACTTATCAGACAATCAAGATACCACCACTACGGACCGTTTTTTAGAGAGAGGCAATCCATCACAGAGCAAACCACCACTTGCAGAATCAGACGTAAGGGAATTATCAGGAGAGGTGGCAAAAAACATCAGATGCCTGCGTGCCAATCCAAGGACAGGGGGGCAACAAGGAGACGCACAAAGAGAGTGTAATATATAATATTTCAGATTGCACCCTCAGTGCAGCTGAACCTAAGCTACTAAGTAAAGGTCTATCGTATATCCCTACACACTCCCAAGATCCTTTTGATTGGGAAATGGACCTTCATAAACTGAATCGCCAGCTGAGACTGAAAGATTTTTTCAGCAAAATACCATACACCCCAGGGAACATACAAAATCAAAACACATTAAAGCCCCCCAGCACATTTGATCCACAAACATCTAATCATAATATCACTACATTTATGTACCTTGTAGAGACAGACACAAGATCAGATGTTATCCCACCAGTTTTCACAATTGTACCAAAGAAGAATTAGGTGCACTAAAGACATTACAGAACAACCGCAATATTATCATCAGAGCCGCTGACAAAGGGGGTGGAATTGTTATAATGCCATACAAATACTATAGAGGTGACATCCTTAAACAACTTAGGGTGATCACTCAGTACAAAACTCTTACAGGGGATCCTACAATCACTTACAAGAGGGAAATAGATTCCATTATCCAACTTGGTGTTGACAACATGTGGATATCTGAGGATACCAGCAAATTTCTCACACAAACATATCCAATTGTACCTGTTATCTATATACTACTAAAAACTCACAAATCAACAACCACACCACCCGGCAGACCTATTATTTCTGCCAAGGGTTCACTATGCCATCCTATTTCTCAATATATCAATTTTTTCTTACAACCCATGGTAATAACAATGCAATCATACATCAAAGATACAACTGATTTCATTAACCGATTAGAAACCATCACCATTAATACAGAGAATGCACTGCTTGTAACTCTAGATGTAGCGAGCCTTTACACCAATATCCCTCACCAACAAGGTACAGATGATATTAGGAACCATCTTAGTAATTTCAGAAATCACACGGGCCCACCATCAGAATTCTTATTACTACTTGTAGATATCATCCTTCACAAAAATGCCTTCAAATTTGAAAGAAATTTTTATCTACAAATCATGGGTACAGCTATGGGCTCAAACATTCAAACATGGCACCATCATACGCCAATCTGTACATGTATAGCTATGAACAGATCCATATTCTCAATGATACACCTTTTTTAGCATAAATCATACCGTATTTTAGATACATAAATGATATCTTCATGGTGTGGGGCGGACCTGAAACAGAACTTTTGCTCTTCATTGATTACCTCAACAAGATACCCTCGACAATTCGGTTCACTGACAATTTCAGTCCAAAGGAGGTAACATTTCTAGACACCATAATCTATAAAGCGAATGGTAAACTACTTACCAAAATATATCACAAAGATACAGATAAAAACACACTGTTAAAGGCTACTAGTCATCATCCAGTATCCCTCAAAAGAGGGCTCCCGTTTTCTCAATTACTGAGAGTGGTAAAAATCACCAGTGACCCCAAGGATGTTGAACAGGCACTTACCAACATGGCACAACGATTCAAAGAGAGGATATGATATCAAAGAGATTAACTTGGCACTGAATAAAGCAAGAGAATTAAACAGGGACGCACTCCTCAAACCTGAACAGAAAATACTGAAGGATGATAGGTTCAACATCATCAGCACATACAGTACAGCATCAGGCATAATTAAGCAGAGTATATTGAAACATCATCACATCTTAGCCAGCGACAGAGCCATTGGACAACACTTCGCTATTCCACCACGGTTTTGTTACCGCAGAGGTCGTAATCTGGGCAATTTTTTTAACACAGGCGGACCCGTTATCCAAATATGGCACTCAACAAATGTGGCTTCAAAGACCAGCAGGAGTCCACAAATGCCACGGATGCATAAACTGTCAATACCTCATCCTGGGAAAGACATTTTCACACCCACATAATGGCAATCAGATAAAAATCAAGAACTATATGAACTGCGAAACCAAATATGTGGTGTACTTCATTAGATGCCCATGCGGACTGTACTATGTGGGCAAAACGTCCTGCATGCTGAAAGAACGGCTATGCCTACATCACTCATCTATACGGAAGGCCTTGGCGGACATAGATGACAGAGAGGGACCTGAGACACCTGCCGGTCGCGAGACACTTCAAGGAGCAACAACATCGACTCTATGTTGTATGCCAATATTACAGGCACACACCTCTAGCCATGGAGGCGATATGAACAACCTTTTGCTGCAAATGGAGGCCAAAATGAACATCAACTTGAATACAATGAGCCCTAGGGGCCTGAACGAGGATTTCAAGTCAAACTGCTTTCTTTGAATATTATTGACTGCTGGACACATCAGTACCTTGGTGATGGAAAGATTTCATCGCTAGGTTTCTCCAATTGGAGTGCCTTCTACACCAGACATCATTGATGCGGGAGGCACATCGCCTGGAGTATTGGGGTATATACCCATATCCACATCTATAGAGTCTTCAGGACCAGTGGATCCATGACAACAACAACAGATGATATCTCATCAGGTACCAAAGGTGATGAATCCAGGACCAAATTGATATCTGTTTGCCACAAGGAAAAACTTACGGTTTCAATGCTCTGAGGACATATCGGTCACAACAGGGTGGATGTAAACACAACAGAATGAACAACATCGCTCAAATAGCGCACTTAACAGACTGTCTATTTTATTTTGAAATTTGAAATAACCTCGTGGGGGAGTAACAATGATGCTTATAATATGATATCTTTTTTACATTAGGATTTCAAGACTGTGCTCATACTTATTTCAGTGTGTTGTCTGCTGAACAGTGTTTCGTCTACGTGGTGTTGACATACTAATTGCGGAGCCTTCAGATTTATCCTGTGTTTTTGGGCACACATATGGTACATTCTGACATCCAAAACATCATCTTTTATGTATATACAGTATATAGGAGAAGGTGGAAAGTGACCTCCAATGATCCAATGCTACAAATCATATATATGCACGATTGTAATCACTGTCCAGGAGTAACTAGGAAAAGTCTCAATGCAGGTGTAAATAGTTAGTAATAAAGAAATAATGAAATCCGGAGTGGCTGTAAAGGTATAAATACACCAGTCGGGGGTTAATAAGCAAATGTGGACTGGAGGTACAGAGTAATGAGACCGCAGCTGCACCAACTGTAACTCAATAAATGTCCCGATAATGCTAACCTGAACCGATGTCACGACTGTGCTCGCCACAAACCTGGGTCGGACCGCGTGGCTGAGGTGGGGTTGTAAAAGCACCGACCTTAGACCGCGCAGGCTGATCCGGATTGCGCAATTCGTAGTCGTACGTAGCAGGATCAGGATAGGAGAAGACAGTATCGTCGGTGGACACGCCAGGGTCAGGACTGGAGACATCAGGGTAAACGTTGTTCAAGCAGGAGTTCGGCAACAGGTAGTCAGGAGAGCCCCGCTTCAGCTTAGGAGCGCGGGAGTGGCCTCTGCGCGTGCGGCGACCATGGCCCATGGTACTGGTCTCAGGAGGTGGTAGACAGATCAGAGTAGCACACCGCCTAGCTGCACTGGTAAACCAGTGCTTCAGCGCAAGAGTTCTGAGCGGGCTGGGGAATCCTCCGTTTCAGCGCAGGAACCAGGACACGGCCTCTCTAGATTAGGGAAAGAATAGGCCTCAGGAACCAGGAAGCTGAAGATACACAGGGAAACCTCCGCTTCAGTGCAGGAAACCAGGAACCCGCTGCATGAATATAGCAGCCGGTCACAGGAAACAAGGAGCTGAAGTAACAAGGAGAGTACTCAGCTTCAGCACAGGAAACAGGAACTGACCGCTGCATGAGACTAGCAGCCGGTCACAGGAATCAGGGAGCTGAAGACAACAAGGAGAGTACTCCGCTTCAGCACAGGAACAGACCGCTGCGTGACACTAGCAGCCGGTCTCAGGAACCAAGGAGACAGACAAGACAAGGCTTATGGCAGAACACAGAGACATCCAGGAAGGACTATGCTCGGCAGGGAGCATTGTGGGAAGGCAACACTTAAAGGTCAGAGAACCAATGGCAGAAGGGGCGTGTGGCAGTATTGCTTTGGTGAGTGAATCCAGGCTGCAGTAAATATCAGGGGAAGTGTTCCGGGACTGCACAGCTCTGCAAGGTAAGGCAAACATTAAACCGAGGAGCGGATTCCTTACAGTACCCCCCCCCCCCCTTCACGTGAGACCTCCGGGCGAACAAGACCACTCATAGAGTTGGGGGACCAGGAGTTGTTCCAGAACCGTCTAGGATTGGTGTTAGAGTCATGGTTCAGAGACTCGTGGTCACTCCTTTGTGTACCCCCACCCCCCGGAGAGAACTGCGGCCAGCTAGGGCCATCCATTGGTCTCGGGGACATCGAGTTGTTCCTAAAGTTTTTTTAGGCGGAAAGGGGATCCGTAAACGAGCAGTTCCTTGGTGAGTACTGTTCTAGGATATGAGAGTGGTGGTAGAGATATCATTGGTACCTGGCTCGCCCTGCGAAATGGCTTGGGAATCCAAGGCTGTGAAGAACCAGAGGGTTCCGGAGCAGAAACGGCAGAAGAACCCCCACTGGGAGCCCAGTCTTTAGTAATGGGACCAGAATTTAGGATAAGCGGCCTTGATAGTTGATCGAATATACCCGGGCGACCTTCGGGACAGACAAAGTCTTGGCTGACCTCTGCATGTAGGAATTTGAGAGGGTTTTCTCCTCCAGAGGTCTCCCAGGTAGTGGTCAGCGAGGGTATAGGGTGGGTGGGAGCATTTCCCGGTATTGGTATGGAAGGTGACAAGGCAAGCAGTAAACCAGACATAGAGACCGAAATCTTGGGATACGTACAGAGTATTTCCAACTCAAAGGAAATAACAGGGGCAACAGAAGGTTCCGAGGGGGAAAAACATCATTTCACAGAGGCAGAGAAGCACTCAGCAGTGGAGCTCTCAAATACTGGGGAACCCTCAGTGGGAGATAGTATTGTCTGGGGATTAGGAATAGGCTTTGGGGCTCTAATATCAGAAACTTGAGAATCAGGCAGAGCAAGGGTAGCGGAGGGAGGGGAGCTAGCCTCAGAAGCTGAAGTCTGTACTTCAGTGACAGGGGCCTGAGAGACTACAAAAACAGCAGCGAGTAAAGGAATTGACTCCGGAGCTGGAGGCTCGGAATCCATAACAGAAACATCTCGCAAAGCAGGGGTACCGATAGGAGAACTAGCGTCAGGAGCTGGTGCCTGGGAATCAGTGACTGGTAATGGGAGAGTAATGATGGGAGTTAAAGAGACAATAAGCGGTAAGTTGGAACCGTGGAAACTCTTAATAGCAGAAACCTTTGAAGTAAAAGGAGTTTTATCCAAAACTGCAAGGGCCCTAACAACAGGGGTGCTTGTCATGACAAAAACAGATTTAGGTGTGTTTACTAGTGCAAAAATTCTGATAACGGGACTCCTAGCCAGTGGTGAGGGTGTCAGGGTTTGACTAGTGAGAACAACAGATATAGTGATAAGTGACTTAGAATCAATCACTGAGGTTCTAGGTTTGCTGGACATGTGTGAGAAAGTACCCTTTAAGACAGGAATTTTAATTTTTACCCCGAGTAACCCAACAGTTGCTGGTGCATGTTTAGCTGCAGTGCTGAGGGACTGAGGTTTAGCAAGAGCAGTAAAACTAAATAGCTCAGATTTAAACACCAGGACTTGTAATATAAGCAGGGTGGTCTCAGACTGTACTAAGGGGGTAACAACCGATATGCTGATCCCTGGAGAGTTTGCATGGGCAGAGAAATCAGGAGAACTAACAGCAAGGATGACCTCTATAGAAAGAGATTCTGAATCTGAAGGGAGGTTTTTACCTCTCCGAGTATCAGGGCCGACAAGGCAAATTTCAGAGAGAGGGGAAACTGTGTGCAGGCTTCTAGCTAGCACATATGAAAAAGCGTCACTTTTAAGTGAAAACAGTGTGTCAGCAAACATTCCTGGGAACACAACATGAACCCCAGGAGGGGCATACTGACCACTGTACGGTTTTAACCCTAAGCTTTGAGAAGGGGAGAACACAGACAGTACACGGGGGGTAATCATAACTGTACTGGTCTCTGAAGTGGGTATTTGGTAAGGAGTGTCTGGGAAACCAGAAATGACTGCAGATTCCACGACGTGGGGACTATGTGCTGAAGCAGGGATCATCGCTCTCTGGGTGACAGACTGGTTCAGCGAAGTACCTGGAAATGGGAATTCTGCGACCAAGCTTAGGGAAAAACTTGGTAACTGAATACATTTAACTGGAATCAGAACTTTAGCCGAAGTTTAATGAAAAATATCATTGGTCGAACAAAGTCTTTTCAATCTCATAAATTGAGATCCAGGAATATTTCTAATCAATGAACGGGGGTGACAACTCCGTGCATTGAGAAGCATATTCCTGGAATTCTCTTTTCGAAAAATATCAGTCTAAATGTTCATCTCACTGTCAATGTACAGGGTCAAATCTAAATAATTAATGTGGTTAATATTGTGCTCAAAAACTTGTCCATGCACGTTTTTCATGTTTTACTGTTACCAATAAAGACCTGTTTATATTGCTAACTCTGGTTTTGCACATACTTTGGTCTATGGGCGACGGGGAGAGGAGCCACTCACACACTACACCCATTGGGGATAGTTTGCTGAGACGTACCTGCATCACCTAAACAGGCTGACATCACCCACTGAGGGAACGAACTCACATTAGGCCGTGTGAGTTTTTTTGTTTATTGTCACTCCTTTATAGGAGTTTGCATTCACGAAGCAAAGTCAGCATTGAGGGTGAAGTCTCACACAAGCCCGTGTGAGTTACTGAAACTAATTGTTTACGTTTCATTTACTGTATATCCAGTGGCAATCCACTATCACCCCATCCTTCATATCCCCCGCCTCCCCCCCCTCTCCCCCCCCCTCCCCCACACACGTTGATGCATGCACTAATACTGTGTTTTATTCTATTTTATTCTATTTTACTCCATCTTTTATTCAACTCCACTCTGTTCCACCAACATCGTGAGGTCCATGAGTTTGCGCTGACCATCTTCATACTTCCAACGTCACTAAACATTACCTCATTATGTAATACATAACAATACTAAAGCTGATGTCATTTTGTAATACATAATAATATTGTATAACTGCCTGTCAGCTAGAAACCATTCTGGGGTTAAATGGGATGTGCCTATCCTACCACCTGGCATTTGTGTGAGAACTAGTTTCACTGCGAGAATCTAAGTTTATCTCATGGGTTCTCATAACCTTTAGCCTGTTTACACTTTAAATTTGAAGCTGATTGGATGAGGAAGGGTCAATAAATTCAGCTAAGAGCCATAACATTCCATTTTCTGCTTCACACATTTGTTTATACAGAAATGTAACACAGAAATTAAGACTCACAGAGACAAGACAAGATGACGGACTGAAATATTCACACAAAATGGCTTCATCCTAAATGCTGTTATGTTGTTATGCCAGACCCCCTAATATCTCATCTTTGTCACCGGAATCACGGGATGTGGACAGTTCAAAAATTCACATTCTTTGCAACTAATAACATTGAGGATTCTCCCAAAAGATAACAATTCAGTAAATTCCAAAGAGTACTTGGAAGTGGGGTCCTCCTTAAGAGCCTGGTACAAGTTGGTATCATGTAATTGCCTCAATGCTTCTTGTTTGTATTGATCAGAGGACAATATCACCAGGGCTCCCCCTTTATCCGCATTTCTAATCACAATGTTAAAATTTTTCTTTATTAGGTCAATTTGTTGTACTTCCGTGTGAGTCAAATTGCCAGAACTGACATTAGAGTAAGAAAAACCTTGGGAAAGCAACTTTAAATCTCGTTCAACCAAACGTTCAAATGTGGTTATAGATGGGCCCCTGTTATAATTGGGGAAAAATAAAGATTTTTTACGATACCCAGAGTCTTCAGACCCAAAAAAAGGTTGAACATATGTATTCAAATGCTCTCCTTGTGACTCTAGCAAATTTTCCATATCGGAAATGACACAATTCTCTTGAAAATTTAATGGATTTATAGGCACAGAATTTAGCTGTGTTGGTTCTATAGAAACCACATTAGTTGCTGTACCTAGTAAGCGATTTCGTGAGGAAAATAATTTCTTTAAAGAAAGTTTACGTGTAAATTTTTGGAGATCTATTACTGTTTGGAATAAGTGGAAATTCTGTGTGGGGGCAAACCCCAATCCTTTATTCAAGAGCCTCAACTGGTATTGTGTCATTTCCGATATGGAAAATTTGTACTCTTTGGAATTTACTGAATTGTTATCTTTTGGGAGAATCCTCAATGGTATTAGTTGCAAAGAATGTGAATTTTTGAACTGTCCACATCCCGTGATTCCGGTATTCCACTATCTCCCAAAGATCCATAAATCGCTAGTCGACCCTCCTGGACGACCAATAGTGGCGAGCATTGAATCTTTGGGAGATGGGTTATCGCGGTATGTGGACAAGTTCTTACAGCCCCTGGTTTTTCAACTTCCTTCCTATATTAGGGATACAGCAGATCTCATTGTCAAATTGCAGGATCTCACTTGGCACAAAGAATACAGGTGGGTCACATTAGATGTGACCTCCCTGTATTCCATTATTGATCATAATCACGGACTTAGGGGTTCATGCAGTAAGCGGCGGAAAAATGCATTAGCCAGTTTAGCAATTAGCCATGTTTTTGGCGAGTTAAACTGTCTGTATGCTGTAACGGGCGAATCCCTGGCGTATGAATTAACCACCACCATTTGATGAAATGGCGTGTAACCGGTGGCGGGACGGCTGCCTGGCGAGAAACTGCCGAGAAGCCGTCCCCTGCCGAGTTGTGTTTGCAGCCGAGAGAGATCCGCTGCTCACTCGGCGCAAACATCAGCATAAAACAGTGAACAAACAAATATAAAGTCCCCAGCGCTAAAGTCCAAGATACCGTGATCTTTAAGGCAGTCTCTAGTCTTTAAGATGGTAGTTGGGCTCTGGTTTAGATGCTCCAGATGGGATAGATGTCCTTGATGTAGATGGATACACCGTCTGAAATAACAGATAAGCAGACACACCTGATTGCGCAGTGTGCTATAGCAATCAGAGCCCTATCTGAGATGTGAAAGAATCCTACTCACATAATCAACGCCAATATGTTCAGTGGAGAGGATCTGTGCTTGCTCCCCTTCTAATCCGCTCCTCACACGAACCCCACGTGGAGACAGCTTACAGGAGACAGCTTACAGGATACACCCTCTATCTTCAATGGCGTCGGGGAAGCGTCCGTTAACGACACCTCCACCAATGTGAGACAGGAATACGTACAAGATAGTGTAGTATGAACAGACCTTTAATGCTTAAAACACTATAAAACGTAATAAAATACACTCACATGGTGCAATAACAGATGGTATTGCTCAATATGCCGTCCGCAGCTTGCATTTCCTAACACCACACCGGAGAGTATCACTGCACACAGACACGCTGTCGACTTGGCGTGTGACGTCAGTGCTTTAGGATGCTCTCCCTGCAGCAGGACTACAGTGGCTGGGATGGTTCAATGACTAAGCTCCTCCTCCCTACGCGTTTCGTGACACGTGGTCACTTCGTCAGGGGATGGTGGAGCTTAGTGTGTGATGCCTTATATGCAAACCCAAATGGAGAGATCCTCCTACTAGGGGTGGGGCTTAGCTGCAATGTTGATCAAGGAGGATCAGCTCTGACACTAACAGCGTGATCGGGGTTAATGCCTTGCCATACTGCATATAAACACCCTCATATTATGCAATGAATGAGAACAATACAACGGATAAATTAAGAACAAATAAAATAAAATAATAAAACAATCATACTTATATATAAACAGCCATGAATTATCATGGTATAGATCACATTTTATAAAATTAATATATTCAATAAATGCAATCCCTGAATGTTTTACATAAAATATCCCATTCTGCTTGGCAAGGATAGATTAAGAGTCCTTCAAAAAGGCTGCAAGGTCAAACTCAATGTTAAGGCCTAGGGGGGTCAAGGTCTTAAGTGTGTAGATCCAATAACTTTCTCTTTTGGAGACTTTATTGAGCCTGTCCCCCCCACGCCAACTGCTTTTGGGATTATCAATCCCTATACATACTAAACCCTCTGGACTCTGTTGGTGGTGTATTCTGAAATGGTTTGAGACACTATGTGTCTCGAGACCCCTCTTAATATTGTAAACATGTTCTGCGAACCTTCGTTTGAGGGGTCTCCCCGTGCGGCCCACATATTGGAGTCCGCACGGGCGTTCCAGCAAATAGACACAGAAATTTGTTTTACAATTGATGAAGGTTTTTATGTCAAAGTTTTTTCCTGTCACATTAGATTTAAAAGTCTTTGTTTTTTACTGTGTTTACAACCAATACAGCTTTGGCATGTATAGTAGCCTTTAAGATCATTTAGCCATGTTACATGGTGATCTCTCAGGCCATCTAATGGACAGCTAGGTGATAAGGAGGATTTCAAATTCTTTGCTCTTTTAAACACTATTTTAGGTTTACTGGGTAGGATGCTCTTAAGAATTGGATCTCTTTGGAGAATACCCCAATGTTTGATCAGCGTCTTAGATATAATGGGAGCTATACCACTATACTGTGTGATGAAAAATGGAAACTTGGCCTGACCATTCTCAGCCGTTTTCTCTTTTCCACACAGCAAGGACGCTCTATCAGTTTTATTAACCTCTTTGATCGCAAGATCCAATTCTTGGTTTTTATACTCCCGTTCGATGAATTTGGTTTTCAACTCCTTAATTTGCTGTTGGTACACAGAGTTTTCCGAACAATTCCTCCTAATTCTAAGTGCTTGCCCCTTGGGGATGTTACGCAACCAATTGGGGTGATGGTGACTGGATGCCAAAAGGTAAGTGTTGGCATCAACCTCTTTATGGAAGGTTTTAGTGTGAATGATGCCATTTACTACATAAAGGGAGAGGTCAAGAAAGTTTATTGAAGTTTTATCCTGATTGAACGTGAATCTAAGATTCCGCGTATTGTCGTTCAAATATAATTTGAATTCCTCCAGTCGGTCCAGTGGCCCCCTCCAGACACACAGCACATCGTCGATGTATCTTTTCCAGAGCACCAGGTTTGCACCAAATGGGTTGGAGGACCTGATATGGTCCTCCTCCCAAATGGACATAAACAAGTTTGCATAACTAGGTGCAAACCTGGTGCCCATTGCAGTGCCGCACGTCTGGAGGAAGAACCTGTGGTCATGGCTGAAGAAATTATGCGTCAGAATAAACCTGATTCCATCTAGAATGAAATTTTTTAACTTCTCATCCACTCCAATATCCTGTTCTAGGACTCTTTTGATAGCATCTAGTCCCATCTGATGGTCAATGATCGTATACAACGAGACCACATCGCAGGTAACCCAGCACATATCTTCCCCCCACGTTAGGTCCTGTACAAGATTTAATACCTGCGATGTATCCCTTAAATACGACGGGACCTGTATTACATATTTTTGAAGTAGATGATCTAGGAATTGGGAAAGGTTGGAGGTGAGGGACCGGATCCCAGAAATTATTGGGCGACCGGGGGGTCTGGTGAGACTCTTGTGGATCTTCGGGATGAAATAAAACACTGGGATTCTGGGCTGTTCAATCATAATGAATTCCATTTCCCTGGTGCTAATAATGTCATCCCGAAGACCCTGATCCAAAAGAGTTGCCATCTCTTCTCTGAAAGAGTCTGTTGGATTGGACTCTAATACCTGATAGGTGGCGTTATCTTCCAGAATTCTAAGGGATTCCTCTCTGTAATAAGAGGAGTTCATCACCACGACTCCTCCCCCTTTGTCGGCTGATTTAATTACTATCTGGGAATTGGACTCAAGAGATTTAACTGCTGCCTTTTCTTCCTTACTTAGGTTTTGTTTGCGGCATTTGAAATCATTACTGGCTTCCTCTAAGTCAGAAATTACCATTTCGGCAAAGGTATCTACAAAGTTTCCCTTCATACCTCTTGGGTAGAAGGTGGAAGGTTTTTTAAAGGGAGTGAGGAGAGGTTTTGTCACTATTGGATTGGTGTTGGGTAGTATCACAGATCTACTTACTGCGTCCTTAAGATAGTATTTCTTGAGGGAAATTTTCCTCAGAAATCTATGGACATCAACATAGATGTTGAACATGTTGGGTCCGCTTACTGGGGCAAAGTTCAACCCTCGAGATAGCACATCTAGCTCTACAGGTTTAAGATCAATGCTACTTATATTAAACACATTGCTCTTTACCAATCCCTTTTCTGGTTTGGCCTTCTTTTTTCCCTTTCTCTTCCTTGTGCCTCCTCTTTTTCCTCGAACTCTTCCAATCTCTGCCTTTTCTTTTCTACCCTTACTTGTTCGTGCCTGTCTGGTTTGACTCTTGTGTCTCTCCACGGTTCCCGCATTGGTGCTCTGCCCTGGCGGTGTTCTAAAAAAGAATTTTTATTTTGAGTATTTGTCTCATAGTTATCTCTATGGGTCCTATCTAAAGGTGATCTTTCACGATAGTGATGGCCCTCATGTTTTCTGTCAACCGGAGATCTGTCCCTATATTCATACCCTACGTGGTGTTGTTCTTCTGGAAAACTTTTATGCAAACTTTGATCTCTTTGATCTTGCTTATTTGGCTTCTTTTTTCCTTTACCAGGGTTAGAGCTAAGTTTATTGACTTTAATTAAAGATTCTCCTTTCCTTTCCACTAATATATCCTCTGTTTTTTCACTCCTGGTGGAATCTATCCTACCTCTAGGTGTACCGGATAATTGATCTATCTCATGACCTCCCGTTTCTGCTTCTACAATTGTAATTATCTTTTCTATTTTCCAATTCCTCTGTCTATTTTCATCATAATCCTTTTTGTCCCTGATGAATTTTTTATGCTTTGTCAATTTCACCTCTTTTTCAACCTTATCAATCCGTGACGATGTCTTTTCTTCTAGGCTTTTATACTCTGGAAGCTCTATGAAGGGTTCCAACTGTTCTTTAATGGAATTTATTTGCCCATCCAGAGCTTCCAGTGTAACTGCCCTACGCTTGATAAGGTGTAACATGAGATTGACTGAGCATGTGTCTAGTATACAATTCCATTCTTTCAGGAATTCCTCATCTTCACAGTCAGATGTTGGTGGTTTCAGGACTCTGAGTCCTCTGGGAATCCTTTTATTCTCAAGATACTGCTTGAGAGTAAATGTTTCCCAGATCTGCCTCATCTCCTGTGTCAGTAATTTTTCTAGCTTGGAAAACTGAGTTTCCAGGCTTTCCTTATCTGTTTCCATAAGGTCATTGGCATCATTAAAGAAGCCGGCTAAGGTCTGTCCCCTCAGTGCTCTATTGGTGAACAGTGCCATATGTTGTGTGGTTTGCTGCTGAGGGTTTAAGGAACACAAAAATGAGCAAAACAATGAAATTAACCCCTCCAAAAGCGCTAACCTACACTAAACTAAGTGATAACAATTTGTGCTAAAACAACGATAAGTGCTCGTGCAGCATCAAAATGATAACAAAATGACTTGCACAATGCTGTGAGAAAAAAAAAAAGAAAAAAAAAAAAAAAAAGAAAAAAAAAAGCAGCTAGGTGACAATAATAACAGGTAATTCCAAAACCTGATACAAAACAGTGAACAAACAAATATAAAGTCCCCAGCGCTAAAGTCCAAGATACCGTGATCTTTAAGGCAGTCTCTAGTCTTTAAGATGGTAGTTGGGCTCTGGTTTAGATGCTCCAGATGGGATAGATGTCCTTGATGTAGATGGATACACCGTCTGAAATAACAGATAAGCAGACACACCTGATTGCGCAGTGTGTTATAGCAATCAGAGCCCTATCTGAGATGTGAAAGAATCCTACTCACATAATCAACGCCAATATGTTCAGTGGAGAGGATCTGTGCTTGCTCCCCTTCTAATCCGCTCCTCACACGAACCCCACGTGGAGACAGCTTACAGGAGACAGCTTACAGGATACACCCTCTATCTTCAATGGCGTCGGGGAAGCGTCCGTTAACGACACCTCCACCAATGTGAGACAGGAATACGTACAAGATAGTGTAGTATGAACAGACCTTTAATGCTTAAAACACTATAAAACGAGCTGATCCTCCTTGATCAACATTGCAGCTAAGCCCCACCCCTAGTAGGAGGATCTCTCCATTTGGGTTTGCATATAAGGCATCACACACTAAGCTCCACCATCCCCTGACGAAGTGACCACGTGTCACGAAACGCGTAGGGAGGAGGAGCTTAGTCATTGAACCATCCCAGCCACTGTAGTCCTGCTGCAGGGAGAGCTTCCTAAAGCACTGACGTCACACGCCAAGTCGACAGCGTGTCTGTGTGCAGTGATACTCTCCGGTGTGGTGTTAGGAAATGCAAGCTGCGGACGGCATATTGAGCAATACCATCTGTTATTGCACCATGTGAGTGTATTTTATTACGTTTTATAGTGTTTTAAGCATTAAAGGTCTGTTCATACTACACTATCTTGTACGTATTCCTGTCTCACATTGGTGGAGGTGTCGTTAACGGACGCTTCCCCGACGCCATTGAAGATAGAGGGTGTATCCTGTAAGCTGTCTCCTGTAAGCTGTCTCCACGTGGGGTTCGTGTGAGGAGCAGATTAGAAGGGGAGCAAGCACAGATCCTCTCCACTGAACATATTGGCGTTGATTATGTGAGTAGGATTCTTTCACATCTCAGATAGGGCTCTGATTGCTATAACACACTGCGCAATCAGGTGTGTCTGCTTATCTGTTATTTCAGACGGTGTATCCATCTACATCAAGGACATCTATCCCATCTGGAGCATCTAAACCAGAGCCCAACTACCATCTTAAAGACTAGAGACTGCCTTAAAGATCACGGTATCTTGGACTTTAGCGCTGGGGACTTTATATTTGTTTGTTCACTGTTTTGTATCAGGTTTTGGAATTACCTGTTATTATTGTCACCTAGCTGCTTTTTTTTTTTTTTTTTTTTTTTTTTCTCACAGCATTGTGCAAGTCATTTTGTTATCATTTTGATGCTGCACGAGCACTTATCGTTGTTTTAGCACAAATTGTTATCACTTAGTTTAGTGTAGGTTAGCGCTTTTGGAGGGGTTAATTTCATTGTTTTGCTCATTTTTGTGTTCCTTAAACCCTCAGCAGCAAACCACACAACATATGGCACTGTTCACCAATAGAGCACTGAGGGGACAGACCTTAGCCGGCTTCTTTAATGATGCCAATGACCTTATGGAAACAGATAAGGAAAGCCTGGAAACTCAGTTTTCCAAGCTAGAAAAATTACTGACACAGGAGATGAGGCAGATCTGGGAAACATTTACTCTCAAGCAGTATCTTGAGAATAAAAGGATTCCCAGAGGACTCAGAGTCCTGAAACCACCAACATCTGACTGTGAAGATGAGGAATTCCTGAAAGAATGGAATTGTATACTAGACACATGCTCAGTCAATCTCATGTTACACCTTATCAAGCGTAGGGCAGTTACACTGGAAGCTCTGGATGGGCAAATAAATTCCATTAAAGAACAGTTGGAACCCTTCATAGAGCTTCCAGAGTATAAAAGCCTAGAAGAAAAGACATCGTCACGGATTGATAAGGTTGAAAAAGAGGTGAAATTGACAAAGCATAAAAAATTCATCAGGGACAAAAAGGATTATGATGAAAATAGACAGAGGAATTGGAAAATAGAAAAGATAATTACAATTGTAGAAGCAGAAACGGGAGGTCATGAGATAGATCAATTATCCGGTACACCTAGAGGTAGGATAGATTCCACCAGGAGTGAAAAAACAGAGGATATATTAGTGGAAAGGAAAGGAGAATCTTTAATTAAAGTCAATAAACTTAGCTCTAACCCTGGTAAAGGAAAAAAGAAGCCAAATAAGCAAGATCAAAGAGATCAAAGTTTGCATAAAAGTTTTCCAGAAGAACAACACCACGTAGGGTATGAATATAGGGACAGATCTCCGGTTGACAGAAAACATGAGGGCCATCACTATCGTGAAAGATCACCTTTAGATAGGACCCATAGAGATAACTATGAGACAAATACTCAAAATAAAAATTCTTTTTTAGAACACCGCCAGGGCAGAGCACCAATGCGGGAACCGTGGAGAGACACAAGAGTCAAACCAGACAGGCACGAACAAGTAAGGGTAGAAAAGAAAAGGCAGAGATTGGAAGAGTTCGAGGAAAAAGAGGAGGCACAAGGAAGAGAAAGGGAAAAAAGAAGGCCAAACCAGAAAAGGGATTGGTAAAGAGCAATGTGTTTAATATAAGTAGCATTGATCTTAAACCTGTAGAGCTAGATGTGCTATCTCGAGGGTTGAACTTTGCCCCAGTAAGCGGACCCAACATGTTCAACATCTATGTTGATGTCCATAGATTTCTGAGGAAAATTTCCCTCAAGAAATACTATCTTAAGGACGCAGTAAGTAGATCTGTGATACTACCCAACACCAATCCAATAGTGACAAAACCTCCCCTCACTCCCTTTAAAAAACCTTCCACCTTCTACCCAAGAGGTATGAAGGGAAACTTTGTAGATACCTTTGCCGAAATGGTAATTTCTGACTTAGAGGAAGCCAGTAATGATTTCAAATGCCGCAAACAAAACCTAAGTAAGGAAGAAAAGGCAGCAGTTAAATCTCTTGAGTCCAATTCCCAGATAGTAATTAAATCAGCCGACAAAGGGGGAGGAGTCGTGGTGATGAACTCCTCTTATTACAGAGAGGAATCCCTTAGAATTCTGGAAGATAACGCCACCTATCAGGTATTAGAGTCCAATCCAACAGACTCTTTCAGAGAAGAGATGGCAACTCTTTTGGATCAGGGTCTTCGGGATGACATTATTAGCACCAGGGAAATGGAATTCATTATGATTGAACAGCCCAGAATCCCAGTGTTTTATTTCATCCCGAAGATCCACAAGAGTCTCACCAGACCCCCCGGTCGCCCAATAATTTCTGGGAGCCGGTCCCTCACCTCCAACCTTTCCCAATTCCTAGATCATCTACTTCAAAAATATGTAATACAGGTCCCGTCGTATTTAAGGGATACATCGCAGGTATTAAATCTTGTACAGGACCTAACGTGGGGGGAAGATATGTGCTGGGTTACCTGCGATGTGGTCTCGTTGTATACGATCATTGACCATCAGATGGGACTAGATGCTATCAAAAGAGTCCTAGAACAGGATATTGGAGTGGATGAGAAGTTAAAAAATTTCATTCTAGATGGAATCAGGTTTATTCTGACGCATAATTTCTTCAGCCATGACCACAGGTTCTTCCTCCAGACATGCGGCACTGCAATGGGCACCAGGTTTGCACCTAGTTATGCAAACTTGTTTATGTCCATTTGGGAGGAGGACCATATCAGGTCCTCCAACCCATTTGGTGCAAACCTGGTGCTCTGGAAAAGATACATCGACGATGTGCTGTGTGTCTGGAGGGGGCCACTGGACCGACTGGAGGAATTCAAATTATATTTGAACGACAATACGCGGAATCTTAGATTCACGTTCAATCAGGATAAAACTTCAATAAACTTTCTTGACCTCTCCCTTTATGTAGTAAATGGCATCATTCACACTAAAACCTTCCATAAAGAGGTTGATGCCAACACTTACCTTTTGGCATCCAGTCACCATCACCCCAATTGGTTGCGTAACATCCCCAAGGGGCAAGCACTTAGAATTAGGAGGAATTGTTCGGAAAACTCTGTGTACCAACAGCAAATTAAGGAGTTGAAAACCAAATTCATCGAACGGGAGTATAAAAACCAAGAATTGGATCTTGCGATCAAAGAGGTTAATAAAACTGATAGAGCGTCCTTGCTGTGTGGAAAAGAGAAAACGGCTGAGAATGGTCAGGCCAAGTTTCCATTTTTCATCACACAGTATAGTGGTATAGCTCCCATTATATCTAAGACGCTGATCAAACATTGGGGTATTCTCCAAAGAGATCCAATTCTTAAGAGCATCCTACCCAGTAAACCTAAAATAGTGTTTAAAAGAGCAAAGAATTTGAAATCCTCCTTATCACCTAGCTGTCCATTAGATGGCCTGAGAGATCACCATGTAACATGGCTAAATGATCTTAAAGGCTACTATACATGCCAAAGCTGTATTGGTTGTAAACACAGTAAAAAAACAAAGACTTTTAAATCTAATGTGACAGGAAAAAACTTTGACATAAAAACCTTCATCAATTGTAAAACAAATTTCTGTGTCTATTTGCTGGAACGCCCGTGCGGACTCCAATATGTGGGCCGCACGGGGAGACCCCTCAAACGAAGGTTCGCAGAACATGTTTACAATATTAAGAGGGGTCTCGAGACACATAGTGTCTCAAACCATTTCAGAATACACCACCAACAGAGTCCAGAGGGTTTAGTATGTATAGGGATTGATAATCCCAAAAGCAGTTGGCGTGGGGGGGACAGGCTCAATAAAGTCTCCAAAAGAGAAAGTTATTGGATCTACACACTTAAGACCTTGACCCCCCTAGGCCTTAACATTGAGTTTGACCTTGCAGCCTTTTTGAAGGACTCTTAATCTATCCTTGCCAAGCAGAATGGGATATTTTATGTAAAACATTCAGGGATTGCATTTATTGAATATATTAATTTTATAAAATGTGATCTATACCATGATAATTCATGGCTGTTTATATATAAGTATGATTGTTTTATTATTTTATTTTATTTGTTCTTAATTTATCCGTTGTATTGTTCTCATTCATTGCATAATATGAGGGTGTTTATATGCAGTATGGCAAGGCATTAACCCCGATCACGCTGTTAGTGTCAGAGCTGATCCTCCTTGATCAACATTGCAGCTAAGCCCCACCCCTAGTAGGAGGATCTCTCCATTTGGGTTTGCATATAAGGCATCACACACTAAGCTCCACCATCCCCTGACGAAGTGACCACGTGTCACGAAACGTGTAGGGAGGAGGAGCTTAGTCATTGAACCATCCCAGCCACTGTAGTCCTGCTGCAGGGAGAGCTTCCTAAAGCACTGACGTCACACGCCAAGTCGACAGCGTGTCTGTGTGCAGTGATACTCTCCGGTGTGGTGTTAGGAAATGCAAGCTGCGGACGGCATATTGAGCAATACCATCTGTTATTGCACCATGTGAGTGTATTTTATTACGTTTTATAGTGTTTTAAGCATTAAAGGTCTGTTCATACTACACTATCTTGTACGTATTCCTGTCTCACATTGGTGGAGGTGTCGTTAACGGACGCTTCCCCGACGCCATTGAAGATAGAGGGTGTATCCTGTAAGCTGTCTCCTGTAAGCTGTCTCCACGTGGGGTTCGTGTGAGGAGCGGATTAGAAGGGGAGCAAGCACAGATCCTCTCCACTGAACATATTGGCGTTGATTATGTGAGTAGGATTCTTTCACATCTCAGATAGGGCTCTGATTGCTATAACACACTGCGCAATCAGGTGTGTCTGCTTATCTGTTATTTCAGACGGTGTATCCATCTACATCAAGGACATCTATCCCATCTGGAGCATCTAAACCAGAGCCCAACTACCATCTTAAAGACTAGAGACTGCCTTAAAGATCACGGTATCTTGGACTTTAGCGCTGGGGACTTTATATTTGTTTGTTCACTGTTTTGTATCAGGTTTTGGAATTACCTGTTATTATTGTCACCTAGCTGCTTTTTTTTTTTTTTTCTTTTTTTTTTTTTTTTTTTTTTTTTTTTCTCACAGCATTGTGCAAGTCATTTTGTTATCATTTTGATGCTGCACGAGCACTTATCGTTGTTTTAGCACAAATTGTTATCACTTAGTTTAGTGTAGGTTAGCGCTTTTGGAGGGGTTAATTTCATTGTTTTGCTCATCAGCATAAAACAACTTTTATACAGAGGCTTTCAATGACGTCACATCCTTTCTCCCCCAAGCCTCTGTCACATGGTAGTTGAACCAATCAGAGTAGGGATAGACTTCCCACGCTCTGATTGGCTGCCGTGCCATGTGAGTCCGGCCATGTGTCTTTTCATGACGTCATCTTAAAGGCAATTGCAGCAAAGCCATTCTGATTGGCTGTGCTGTCATTGCCTTTAAGTGACGTCATCATTTTTTTTTACATCGGCCAAAACACATGGTTTTCACGGCCCAATCAGGGCCGTGGGAACCATATGACGAAAATGTGACGTCATAGGCCTTTAAAAGCCTATGTCGTCTCATTTTGAAGCCAGACGCCGAGGAGGAAGGACCTCCTCTGAAGAAAGAAGACCAGGGCGTGGCACCGGACGGCAAGAAGACCCCGGAAGAAGGTAGAAGAATACAGATGAAGATGGATTACAACTAGAAGACCCCTGGATTGTCGTGTTTTATTATTTTAATGTTTATTATTTTATGGTTTTTTATTTTATGGGTTCCTGTTCGTGGATTGGTTCGTGAGTAAGCTGATCAACGGGAGTCGGTGGGGGCAAGTAATGGTAAGTTAAATAAAGAAATGTATTTAATGTAACTGTGTTTTTTTTTGCTTTTTCATGTCTTCATTTTTTTTTATGCATATCATTTCTTGCCACTGTATGTATGTATGTATGTATGTATGTATGTCTAGAGATATATATATACACACAGGGTAAGAAATGATAGTGTTGTTAAAGCTTGATTTTCTGTATTGTAAATGATTGTGGCTATGCTGCTATGCATATATGTGTGTTAAATGTATTTTATTATTAGAGAGATGTAAGTTTTAGGCTTTGTGCTGTACTGTAGGTTATGGAGAGGCTTGCTATAGTATATTGTAAATGTTGGTGTCCTTTTTTGTATGTTTTGAAGTTGTTCTCTGTTACGATAGCTATAGTTAATTGTGTAATTGGTATGGATGGTATTTTAATTGTTTAGGGATGTAATTCATGTGTGTTTATTCATTGATGGTGACTTTATTTGCTGACATAATATACTTCTTGTGATGTCAGGCTATTTGAGTTGGATTACTGTATTGTTAATATTGATTTGCAGCGTGTACATGTAGTTTACATGTAATGCTACATGTATACACTGTAAAAGCAATGTTTTAAGTGGCATTTGAGGCTTCAGATTGAATGATTACTTGAGATTTGTGTAGGAAATTGGTTTTTAATTCATTGAGGATGTTATGCATAAGTGGTGTTGCCATTGCAGGATGGCTTCACCCCTTAATTACCTTTGAGGTTAGTACCCGAAAAGGTGATTAAGGGGTTCCTTGGTATGTTAACGTCATTGAGATGTATTGGCTATTTCTTATTTTGGCAACGGACCCCAAGGATGATGCTGGCGACAGAGCCTTCTTATTGATGAGGTTAGTAGAATTTTCTTTATTTTATTACGGTATTGAATGTGTTTAATAATGGCCAAATAATGTATTATCCATATGTGGATAATAGTTATTTGGACATTATTGTACTGTATGAGCTGGGGGAGGGGGTATTGGCCCCAAGGGTATTTGGTAGGACTCCCCTGTGGGTAGTGGGTGAGGGGGTTGGGGGGGTTAGTGGGGGAGGGTATGTGGGTGATGGTGGCTTAACCCCTTAATGACTGTAGCGGTTAATAACCGCTATGGTGATTAAGGGGTTAGGGGACATTACATTGGATGTTTTAATTTTTGTGTCTGTTTTGCAGAAGCGGATGGGGCGTGGGCAGGATGAAGATGAGGATGGCCTTCATCGTGCCAGCCGCACATGGGTGAGTGCTATATGTATTTAATGTCTTTATTGTTGTGTATGTATTTTAAATGGACAACTGCACTATTATCCATTTGTGGATAATAGTCATTGTGCCCATTACTATACTGTATGTTAGGGGGGTATAGGTGTTGTTGGGGTCATGTATATATATATATATATATATATATATATATTTATATATATATATTTATTTAGTTAGTGTGGGGCTGGTGTGTGTATTTTTTTATTATTGTGGGTAGTGGGGGTGGGTGAAGGGGGTATTAGCCCCAACGGTGTTTGTTTAGGGCTTGCGGGTGGGTAGCGGGAGGCCTGAAGGGGTTAAGTGCACCCGCAACCCCCCCGAAAGCCCTAAACAAAAAACAAGGGCCAAATACCCCCTTCACCCACCCCCACTACCCACAATAAACCTGGCACGGCTCGGCACGGCTCTTTAACCCCTTCATTGCCTTAGCGGTTAACCGCTAAGGTAATGAAGTGGACTTTAAATGCATTTTTCCTGCCTCGGATGCATGCCGGGGGGGTCCGGTGCTGATATTAATGGTATCAGCTCCGGAGACCCCCGGCATCAATCCCAGCCAGGAAAAAGGCCAGAATTTTTTCTAAGTGCCGATCTGCCACTCTTCCGCTGCCTCTTTTTGCCATCTTTTTCTTGCGTGGCTGATCCGCCAGCGAAACGGTATTCTAGAGAGGCGAATAGCTCCGCTTAGCTACTCGCCTCTACTAGAATACAGGGTGGCTGAAAAAGTTGGATTTTTAGGCGGAAAGTGCCTTCTCGCCCCGCCATCGGCGGGAAAAAAAAGAAGCCGGAACACACTGCATGCGGTTTCCCAAGTTACAGCGCGGTTGGTTGCCTCCTGGATGCGGCCCCAGGACGATCGACGGGCTAGAGCGCACTGCCTTCGGGACCCCAGTTCAGCACAGCCGATGGTTCCTGTGACGCAGCTCCCACGTCATCTACATCGGTGAGCTGAGGGATTGGCGTTACACGCCAGGCAGCAGAGCAGTTGCGGTTTTCCGTCTGTACCTTGCGCAGGAGCGCCCTGCCTTTCCGGTCCTCAGCAGCCGTGAACCCGCTTGCTACATACAGGTTGGATGGGAATTCGTTCCACTACACAGCACGGCTAGAAGGGTGGCAGGGTTACCAGTCGGTTCAGGTTAGCATTATCGGGACATTTATTGAGTTACAGTTGGTGCGGCTGCGGTCTCATTACTCTGTACCTCCAGTCCACATTTGCTTATTAACCCCCGACTGCTGTGTTTATACCTTTACAGCCACTCCGGATTTCATTATTTCTTTATTACTAACTATTTACACCTGCATTGAGACTTTTCCTAGTTACTCCTGGACAGTGATTACAATCGTGCATATATATGATTTGTAGCATTGGATCATTGGAGGTCACTCTCCACCTTCTCCTGGTTACAGACTTTTTTCCATTTGCTCATCATATAGGTTCTTACCACAACAATATCAATATATTATAGCACTTTTAATATGTGAATATATTCCTTTTTTTCATTATAAATGATTTATTGATTTCTATTCTTTTGTAATTATCTGAACGGGATTATTTTATCAAGCTTTTATTATTTTTTTTTTCATTAATTATTTCTCTTTTTTGTGAAATTTACATCTACTTGATATATCATGGAGGAATTCATTGAGGATAATATTGTTGTATTGGATGAGGATGTCGATACATATGTTCATTCTTATGGGGATATTACTAGACGCTCCAGAAAAGCTGCACATCTTTTTGATGGTATTTTAGATATCACATGTGATGAACCGTCAGATTTGACACATCATTTTGTCAAATTAGAAAAACTCCTTGTTATGAATATAAGACTCTGGTAGGATATCATCTCACTAGAGAATTATATTAGATGTAACAGAATTCCTAGGGGGTTACGTGTTAAAAAGGTGCCCTCATTTGGTCTCATGAGTAGCAAATTCGAGCAAGATTGGGTAAAATTTTTAGATACATGTTCTAGACAGCTTATGGAGCTTATTATCCAACAAAAAACATCAGAAAAATCAAAAATAATGGATGAAATAGCGACTCTACAAAATAAGCTTAAACCATTTTCCAAAATGGAACAATTTATCAAAAATGACAAAACTCTTTCTTTTAATGTTGATTCTATTGAAAAGATTATTAGTGAGAAAAAACATTCTACATTTGAGAGAGATCGCATCGATTGCACTAAAAGCCAAGTATATTGTTGGCAGAAACCACAGACCACAAAGGAGTTTGTAGGTTCAAGTACACCAAGGGGTAAACAAAAGAAATCAAATAATTGGTCTAATAATAACCCAAATAAGTCTATTTTAAAGAACACTAGAATTGAGACCTCCAGCTTTGACTCAGACGTCTCAGATTATGAGGCAAGGTCTCAATCAGTGTCCTTTGATAGATTTACAGGCCATTCTAGAGATGACCATAGGGCTACTGGTTATGATATTAGAGCCCCAACTACTACATTTCAATCAAAAGTTCCTAAAACATCTGGTCAACCCTCCTCGGCTTTTTTACAGTCAAATCCAAGAGGCAGAGGAGAACACGAAGCTCTCAGAGGAAACGACGAAAGCAGAGGCAGGTCCAAGAGGAAGAAATACGAATGAACTCTCCTGATAATGTAATTAATTTATCAGGTGTAGATCTTTCCTTGAACCAGTTGAGGCTCTTGAATAAAGGATTGGGGTTTGCCCCCACACAGAATTTCCACTTATTCCAAACAGTAATAGATCTCCAAAAATTTACACGTAAACTTTCTTTAAAGAAATTATTTTCCTCACGAAATCGCTTACTAGGTACAGCAACTAATGTGGTTTCTATAGAACCAACACAGCTAAATTCTGTGCCTATAAATCCATTAAATTTTCAAGAGAATTGTGTCATTTCCGATATGGAAAATTTGCTAGAGTCACAAGGAGAGCATTTGAATACATATGTTCAACCTTTTTTTGGGTCTGAAGACTCTGGGTATCGTAAAAAATCTTTATTTTGCCCCAATTATAACAGGGGCCCATCTATAACCACATTTGAACGTTTGGTTGAACGAGATTTAAAGTTGCTTTCCCAAGGTTTTTCTTACTCTAATGTCAGTTCTGGCAATTTGACTCACACGGAAGTACAACAAATTGACCTAATAAAGAAAAATTTTAACATTGTGATTAGAAATGCGGATAAAGGGGGAGCCCTGGTGATATTGTCCTCTGATCAATACAAACAAGAAGCATTGAGGCAATTACATGATACCAACTTGTACCAGGCTCTTAAGGAGGACCCCACTTCCAAGTACTCTTTGGAATTTACTGAATTGTTATCTTTTGGGAGAATCCTCAATGTTATTAGTTGCAAAGAATGTGAATTTTTGAACTGTCCACATCCCGTGATTCCGGTATTCCACCATCTCCCAAAGATCCATAAATCGCTAGTCGACCCTCCTGGACGACCAATAGTGGCGAGCATTGGATCTTTGGGAGATGGGTTATCGCGGTATGTGGACAAGTTCTTACAGCCCCTGGTTTTTCAACTTCCTTCCTATATTAGGGATACAGCAGATCTCATTGTCAAATTGCAGGATCTCACTTGGCACAAAGAATACAGGTGGGTCACATTAGATGTGACCTCCCTGTATTCCATTATTGATCATAATCACGGACTTAAAGCGATACGACACTTTCTTGATTTATCCACTTTATCAGTTTCACATTGCACTTTTTTACAAGAATCTATATTTTTTCTACTCACTCACAATTATTTTCTATTTGATTCACGGTTTTATTTACAAAAATTGGGTACTGCTATGGGCACGAGTTTTGCACCTTCATACGCTAATTTATTTATGTTTTTTTGGGAGGCATAATTTATTTATCACATTAATAATTCTTTTCGTCATAATATCATCTTCTTTAACAGATATATTGACGATTTGATACTAATTTGGGATGGTGATGAGCACTCTTTATTTTCTTTTATTCACTATTTAAACACTAATGATTATAATATTAAATTCACCTTTGAGCACAATATTAACCACATTAATTATTTAGATTTGACCATGTACATTGACAGTGAGATGAACATTCAGACCGATATTTTTCGAAAAGAGAATTCCAGGAATATGCTTCTCAATGCACGGAGTTGTCACCCCCGTTCATTGATTAGAAATATTCCTTGATCTCAATTTATGAGATTGAAAAGACTTTGTTCGACCAATGATATTTTTCTGTCAAGATCAAAAGAAATGTTTGACAGATTTGTAGCCAGGGGCTATTCTATCAAGGACATAGAGGTTGCCTTTGCAAGAGCTGACTCTATGGATAGGGATGTCCTAATTCAAAGAACAGGATCGAGATCTACCACATCAAAAAAGTCATCTTACACTACCACACAAAGTCCATTTTTTGTAACAACCTACAGTTCTCAATCATCATTAATCTCAAAGATTATATCAAAACATTGGCACACGCTTCTATTAGACGAGGACATTGGTCCCTCATTGTCAAGTGGCCCTAGATTTACCTTCCGCAAGGCTAAAACTTTGGCCTCTCACCTTTCTCCTAGTTTGTTTGACTCTAGTTTAAGAACACCTATTATCACTACTGTACCTAAAGGTTTTTATAGTTGTGCGAATTGTTCTATGTGTCAATATGCATTGCATTGCAAGATTTATAACTTATTCTAATGGTCAAAAAAAGTTTTATATTAGGAATTTTCTTAATTGTAACACAACTTTTGTTGTGTATGTTCTTTCTTGTGCGTGCGGCCACAGATATGTGGGACGCACTATTAGATCTCTTAGGCTTCGTATAGCTGAACATACTCGTTTGATTAAAAGGAAGGATTTGGTCCACCCGGTATCCAGACATTTCTCACAGTGCCCTAGGGGGGTATTGGTAACTTCTCCTTTTCGGCTATTGAACATGTACCCCGTCACCCCAGGGGGGGCAATAGGGAGAATCGGTTAAATCAGAAAGAAATGTATTGGATATATACTCTCAATACTCTCCATCCCCTTGGAATGAATTATGATTGGGAGTTGAAACATTTTCTTCAGGAGTAAGGGAATGGAGAGTATTGAGTTTTTTTATTACTGTACTTTATATAACTAATGTTTTGCTTAAGATTATCTATGACATGTTTATGGAATATATTTCTTATATGGTATATCTTTGATCTGTTTAGGTTATACTATTTGTCTTTATTTACCATTCATTTCTGTTTGTTTCTTCCATGATTTCCTTTATATATTTTTATAATTGTGCTTGACATCATGTTCTTTGTTTTTAAATACATCTTTTTTGCTTTTCTATTATATGGTTAATTATATATGTGTGGTTGTTTGTTTCTGACCAGACTTGTCAGAGTTAATATGTCACAATTTAACATTTATGTGTTCATTGTTGCCTGCTGAGTCTGATTTGGAGGCGTCCAATCAGATTTTGTTTGTTTCTATATTAGACGTGTCTGCTATCTGAAACATGTACTCTTTGATAAAGTCCCTCGTGTCGGTACTAGGAAGTAGTGACCATTCGTCCTTTTCTACTTATATACAGTATATGTATATATTTATTTCCCCTGTCGCGATTGGCACTGTTATGGGTGTTTTAATTACAGTATGTTTTCAGCTCTTGCTACAGTACTTCAGGAGTGTGCCGCCTTAGTCCTGCATTCTTTTGCTCGGTTTTATGCAGAGAACTGAACGCTCACAGCGGCGCCTAGCAATGCAGGGACACTTTTGACCACAGAGCTCTTCAGGAGCGGTCACTCGCTCATGCGCACAGATCCCCTGGGTAGAGTTCTGAATGCCGACAGGGGCTCTTAGTAATGCAGAGAAGCTTCTGGTAACAGAACCAATCAGGAGTAGGCACTCACACATGCGCATATGTCACCGTACAGGCAACTGACTCGGGTCTCGATTGGGATACATACTAGATGCTGCGGGAGGTTACTTAGAAACCTAACGGGAGAGACAGTGCTAGCTATTTGCGCAAGCTCAGTTATAACTACAGGATGTCCGACAGTAAACCCCTGCTCATGAGTGCATTTGCAGCACACCTGTGTACACGTCTGGATAAGGCTGAGAGACTGAAACTGACTCTCATTATGGAGAGTTAATTGATTGAATGCTTGTTTTTTTTCATTGAGGTGGAGGGGTATTTAAAGTACATGTATTGTCATTCTCACATTGCTTCTCCCTGAGGAAGGTCCCGTTTTCTGGGACCGAAAGGTTGTAATTTCTGTGCCTTGTTTCTAATATACTATTTCTACTGCAAGACTGAGTGCTGTCTCCTGATTTTGTGGGATCTACACGGTATCGTTAATTTATCTATATATATATATATAAATTTGAAAATCTTGGTTGTGAGTGTCTGGAGACCATTTGATTGGTCCGTCGGTCCACTCGCCCTCCAATAGCTCTCATTGGCCGGTGTCTCGCCTCCCCGATGGCCCGCCTCCCACGGCTCTCATTGGGCGGTCTACTCTAAGCCACTGTTCCACTCACACACCACACTCTCACCTGTCTGGACTGCTCACACCCCAGAAGCTTCCTCATACTGTGTGAGCACACACACACACCCCTGGAGACGCTGACCACAGCACCAAAACTAAGTACAACACTCCCCCCCTCTCACCCCTCTGGACTTGCCCCCCCCCCCACTATCACCCCTCAGGCCCTCCTCAACGGCTGTCCACCCCAGCTCTCTTTTGCCCCCCCAGCTCCATTTTGCCCCCCCCAGCTCCATTTTGCCCCCCCCCCCACTCCGTTTTTGCCCCCCCGGCTCCGTTTTTGCCCCCCCAGCTCCGTTTTTGACCCCCCCCAGCTCCGTTTTTGACCCCCCCAGCTCCGTTTTTGACCCCCCCAGCTCCGTTTTTGCCCCTCCCCCCAGCTCCGTTTTTGCCCCCCCAGCTCCATTTTTGCCCCTCCCCCAGCTCTGTTTTTGCCCCTCCCCCCAGCTTCGTTTTTGCCTCTCCCTCCAGCTCCGTTTTTGCCCACCGCCAGCTCCGTTTTTGCCCCTCCCCCGAGCTCCATTTTTGACCCCCCCAGCTCCGTTTTTGACCCCGCCCAGCTCCGTTTTTGACCCCCCCCCAAACACACACACACACAGTGACAGGTACAGTGACACACACATAGTGACAGACACAGTGACACACACACATAGTGACAGACACAGTGACAGACACACTGATACACACAATGACACACACACTGACAACCCCCTTCCGCCCCTGCCTTTCCCCCCCCCTTTCCCCCACCCCTGCATCCCCCCCCACCCGCGCCTTCCCCCACCTTCCCCCCCACACCTTCCCCCACCTTCCCCCACACGCCTTCCCTCCCCCAACCCCTGCCTTCCTCGCCACCTCTGCCTTCCCCCCGCCTTCCCCCCCGCACCTGCCTTTCCACCCTGCACCTGCCTTTCCACCCCCTGCACCTGCCTTCCCACCCCTGCCTTTCACCCACCTGCCGCCCCTAACCCACCCGCCTCCCGCCCCTGCCTTTCACCCACCCCGACGCCCGCCCTCCCCTGCCTTTCACCCACCCGACGCCCGCCCTCCCTTGCCTTTCACCCACCCGCCGCCCGCACTCCCGCCTCTGCCTTTCACCTGCCCGCCCCTGCTTTTCACCCGCCCGCCCTGCCTTTCACACATCACCCGCCCCTGCCTTTCACCCACCACCCACCCCTGCCTTTCACCCACCACCCACCCCCCTGCCTTTCACCCACCACCCGTCGCCCCTGCTTTTCACCCACCCACGCTCCTGCCCCTGCCTTTCAATCACCCACCACCACCCGCCTCTGCCTTTCACCCACTCACCGCCCTCACTCCTGCCAGCCTCCCGCCTTTAACCGCACTCCCGCCACCCGCAGTCCCGCCACCTCCCCCTTTCACCCACCTGCCGCGTCACCCTCCTGCGCCCCGCACTCAACACCCCCGCACTCAACAGACACCTGCCGCCTCTCCCCCACCCGCCACACTCGACACACACCCGCCGCCTCTCACCCACCCGACACACACCTGCTGCCTCCCGCCCCTACGCAAAGACATCACTGACCAGCTGCCACACCCACTCACCACCCACCCGGTGCCTCCCGCCTCACACCCACCGCACTCACACCCCTACGCACCGACATCACTGACCAGCCGCCACACGCACTCACCACACACCCGCTGCCTTCACCCACTCACACCCTAGCGGGAGCCCCACCCAAAGCCAGCACTCACTACACACCCACCACCCGTACTGAACATCCAGCCGCCGCCTCACACCCGCTCACACCCTAGCGGGACACACACCTCACATTTTTACATCACTTATGTCACCAAAATATACATTGTACTGTGGTGTGTTTACAATAAACCATTTTTAAACAACATCGTATTACATTTTCTTCCATGTTTCTTTTAAACATCATTATACAACCTTTCCACCAAATAGTCAACCTATTGTTCCCCTATTTATAACTAATACTACCTATTACGGATTTACATCCCGGGCAAACCGGGCAACGCCGGGTATATCAGCTAGTTTATATATATATATATACAATTCCTAGATCTTGCTATTAGTATTGGACCAGGGGGGCCCTTCAGACATTATTATTATTTTCCATAAGGGGACAGCCACAAACGCAATATTACACGCCACTAGTTTCCACCCATAGCATCAGATTAGGGGCATCCCTACTAGCGAATTCTTCAGGTTGAAACGTAATGTATCATCCCCATCTAATTTTTTTAAAAGATCAGGGGAAATGATCAGAGGTTTTGCCAGAGAGATTACAGCAAGAACTGTATAGAGAGGGGCTTCCGTAATAGTTTAAAAACATCCAGGGCCACGCTCCTACAGCCTAGGCACAAAACTAATGCTGCATCAATTATTATGTTTGTAGGAACACATAATAAACAATGGCCACAGTTACGTACTATTTTGCAACAACACAGGGACATACTTATGACGGACCCCGATTTGGAAAAAGTGTTGGGAAATAAAGTTACGATGACAAGTCGCAGGTCACCAAACCTGCAAGATAGATTGGTGAATAGCCACTATGTTCCAAACATCTCTAAAACATTCTCGTCATCTTTTCCAAGAAGGGGTTTCTCCAAGTGCTCCAATTGCTCAGCGTGCAGATATATGAACCACACAGTGACCTTTGCAAATAGCTCTAAAACCCAAAGTTATAGTATTAAAAACACTCTTAACTGTAAATCAAAGAGGATAATTTATTGCATCTTATACCCCTGTGGTACCCTCCTTATGTTGGGATGACCACACGAGAGGTCAGGTTCCGGGTACTTGAACACACTAGGAATGTCAAAAATGCTAAAAAGGATTTGGATAATTTCAAAAAAATAACAACAATAGCAAGACATTTCCTCAATAAACATGATTCGAACTATACACTTTTGAGGGCTTTTGCCATTGAGAAGGTCACGTTGGCCATACGAGAGGGCGATTTGGTGAGGGCCCTACTACGCAGAGAGTCCAGATGGATCCTTCAGATGGAGTCTATGATTCCAAAAGGTCTGAATGACTATCTGGGCTTCTCTGTGTTTTTATAATATATACCTCTTTCACTAATCGTACGGATTATTCCTGTATTATGATTGTAATTGGGTCTGTCAATAGAGAATTTTTATTATTTTTTAATAATTATTATGATTATTCAACTTCCTTTTCTCTTCCCTAGTGAGAGGCATGTCCCCTTTATGGAGTTATCTAATTTCCATGAAGATATATGTCTGTAAGTTCAATTTACCCCATAAGAATATTTACTGCATTTCTCTCTCCCTGTCCTATTGCAGTGCCTATCCCGTACTGACAGGGGACATATATCGAGTCTTGGGATGACCTGTCACCTGGTGTTCGAAATGTAGCATTGTGAATACTTCACCAGAAAGGCGGGGTTGCAGACCTGCCTAAGACATGCAAATGAGCATACAGTTATATTTCCATTTGCTATATGCTTTGCTGTGGAGGGTTTTTGTCACTTTTTTTACTCGCCATAACTTAACTAAGTATATATATATATATATATATATATATATATATATATATATATATATATATATATATATATATATATATAACAGCACGAAGAGAAAGAAATCCATAGAGAGCACTCAGATGTGTATATATATATACATATACCATCACATTTTAAGTTATGGTGGGTGAAAAAGGCAACAAGAAACCTTCACCGTATAGCATATACGGTGGAGGTTTCTTGTTGCCTTTTTCACCCACCATAACTTAAAATGTGATAGTAAATCCTACAGCCTTGAAAATTGCAAAGCCAGTACAACCAACCACACACTGATGAGACCCATTAAGGTTAAAACATGTCTGTAAGAGGTTTCTCTGGCTTTGCATCTGATTCCCATGCTGTGCTTAAAAGCTGTGTTAACAGTGAGCCTTAGCTTATAAGGGTTCCATGTAAAAATGGATTTCAGGCAAAAGGTGACATGGTGTGCTCATTTGCATGTCATTTCCAGAATCCCTTGCTGCAGTGGAAGCACTGTGTGACGGTGAGGGGGTAACCAGGCTCACAATAAAGGTTTAAGCCTGTTTAGTTACCTTTGATACATGTATTAGAGTTTGGGAGAGTCAGCTCTTGAGCCCAGTGATTGTATCTGCATTGTAGGAAATTATGCGACAATAAAATGTGCCTAGCTAGTCGGTTCCAGAGTTGCTGGATACCCCAAAAATGTACCCGGAAATCAATACGGATTCCCGGATACATTGAGACACATTGCTCTGGCAAAATCTCCCATTGAAAACGCTTGCGCGAATCACCGCTAGGATTCACTGCTCCAGTACAGACCAGAAAGGTAAATGGGGTGTGTCCCTGAACTTGTCAAGGGGTCCCTAGGTTAAGGGGGATACCCAAGTAATGCCCAGGTCACCTAGAACCTGTATATGGGTTCCGGGTACTTTAATCATACATAAGGTTGGGAGGGATTTTAAAAGTCCATCTTTATCGTGTATGGGGAATATGGCTAGTAAGAAATATTCTATTCTATTCCCTATACCAGCAGACTTGTGATAGTTTAAAGTGTATAGTTTTATTAAACAGTGTGTTTTAAAACATATATGCTTGTGCACAGTATTATGAGCTGGGACTTTCATATCCAATGTCCTGAGTGAGTCACTGGGCTACCAACCTTGGTGCCAGCTTGTCTATTCAGACATCGGACTTGAAAACCACAGAGGATGCTATAGGTGTGAAGACCATTTGGGCAGGATGGCTAGGTGAAGTATCCACATCCTGGGATGAATGAAAGTCCTCCGTACTACCATTTGCCTTCCCAGCCGTGAAGGCACCTAGCCAAGCGGGTGGCTTCTGAATACGACGTGGCCAAGGTGGCCATCTTGCGCATGCCCTTGGCTGATTCAGAGGAAACCGCTTGCCCGGCTTCAGGAGACTGGCATGGCTCTGATTGGCTGGTAGGAAATTTCCCATGCTCGGATTGGTTGTAGTCTATCATGAATGAATTCTTAAATACTATAAGAAACTCTCAGCCAATCTAGACTTCAGATTCTAAGCGCCAGAAACATAGCGGCAAATTTGAAACGAGCAAAAGATGCTCTAAAAGAAATAGTAAAGACACCGGTTTCAGAAATCCGAAGTGAAATATTTTCTAAGTCCAGCTTTTCGAGGCCAAGTTCTGAGCATTGAACGTAGCAATTGCGGCTGTGATTACAAGCCGGATTTAGTTCCAGGACGTTTGGAGCTAAATCTTGGTGAACTTATTTCAGTACCTCCGGACGAAAGATAGCGGTGGCGTCAGAAACTTTATGCCGATTTGAGTTCCAGAACATTTCAGGCCAAGTCCCGGTCAAGTAAAGACTTTTGTTTCACGTTTATTTAAGCTAGGAAAGTCTAGTTTTTTGCCCAGGTCCCAAGTAAGTTTGTATTTCTTATGTAGTTTGTGTTCCATTATGTGTATGCCTTTTCTTGTGAATAAACTTACAATTTATTTAATCCATCTGTTTTGCTCAAGGAATGATCCTGGTAAAAAGGTGTACATTGTCCGGTCTCCTGTGACACCCTGTATGCTACAGGTAGGTGATAATGGCGAAAGGCAGGGTTGCAGACCTGTCTAAGACATGTGAATGTGCTCACAAGTGATCTTTTTATTTGCTATATATATATTTTGGTAATCGGTGCGGTGGAAAGAATTGATAGAACACCAGATGTGTAATCCAGTGGCTAGAGCTATACGCCAGGCCATCCAACAAACAAACCCTCATTGGTGAAGCGTGCTCCCACCGACACAGTCGCTGTAATAATGAGGGAATGGGACAAATTCCACATAGAGCGTGATCTCCTTTACAGAATTGTCCCCTATCACAATCACCCCGCAGGAGACAGTTAGTTCTACCCAGAAGCCTGCGGTACCCTGTCCTACGGTCCCTGCACGATGACCACGGACACCTGGGTGTAGATAAAACTTTTGGACAAGTGAGAAACTGCTTCTTCTGGCCCAAAATGCGAGAGTCAGTAGAGCGCCATTGTCGGAAGTGCCTGCGGTGCATCCAATGGAAAACATTGCCTACACGCGCGGCACCAATGGGCCATCTAAAGAGCTCTGGTCCCATTGACCTAGTCTGCATGGACTTTCTATGTATAGAGGCAGACTCAAAGGGCATTGGGAATCTCCTCGTAGTAACCGATCACTACACCCGGTAGGCCCAAGCATTTCCGACGAATGATCAGAAAGCTCTCACAGTCGCCAAAGTACGGTGGGAGTAGTTATTCATCCACTATGGGTTGCCGAATCGGATGCACTCCGATCAAGGGAGAGATTTCGAGAGCAAGCTCATCAAGGAACGCCTTAAGTCTCGGACCACTCCATACCATCCAGAGGGAGACACTCTGCCTGAGAGGTTCAACCAAACCCTGCTTGACATGCTAAGCACCTTAAAGGGCTCCCAGAAAGCCGAATGGAGCAAGCACGTTGAATCGCTAGTGCATGCGTACAACTGCACCCGGCATAAATCCACAGGATTCACACCATACTTTATATGTTCGGGCGAGAGGCACGACTGCCTGTGGACATCCGTATGCAGGTATCTACCGATGGGGTACCCAATATGGCTCACTACAAGTATGTGAAGCGACTCCAGGATAGCCTGCACCACGCATATCAGTTGGCGGAAAAAACCACAGCCCAGCTTAATGCGTGCAATAATCAAAGGTATGGCCACAGGGTCCGCTATTGGGAACATCGACCCGGAGACAACGTTCTCTTACAAAACCTAGGGATTCCAGGTAAACACAAGCTAGCCAACCGCTGGAGAGATGGGCCCTTCGGAGTAGAGTCCCAAATGCCAGGCCTCCCTGTCTACCGCATTCGAGACGGCGATGGCAGGGTAAAGGTCTGACACCGAAAGCACTAGCTGCCCATTCCTCAAGTGACCCCGAACCAGAGCAGTAGTAACAGTCAGTGAGCCAGAGGGGTTCCTGAGAACCCAGATTCCATGACGGAACCAAATCAGGATCCTATGGAAGGAACCTCCACTAGTTCAAATGGAGACTGATGGGCACCTCCCGAAGGAGCAACGAGTAATAGGTTCATGCCGCAAGTACCCTCACCAGTAGTTTCAACAAGCCATCTCCTTGACCCAAGAAGCCCAAGCTTTGTTCCCCAAAGAGATTTTGTAGAGACTGGTTCACCCCTTATGAGAGGGACAGGGCCTCAAGCCCACGATAGCCTCTCCGAAGGAGTCGCTGAAGAAGATACTCGAAGAATCCAGCGAGTGAGATGCCCTCCTACTAGAGTGGCATATGATTCATTAGGAGCCCCTCATTATGAGTCTCAGCAGCTGTCTCGGAGTAAGCTAGCTTCGGTTATCACCATGCTCAATGAAATGTTTAATTTGGTTTAGAGTAAATAGTGTTGTGTTAAGTTGTATAATTGTTCTGCATTTTCATTACATAACTTCTGTGTGTATATGATGTTCCCAAGCTGGGACGTTGGATTCTCCACCAGGGGGAGGATGTAGCCATGTCCCCTCTTACCTCCGGTGCTGGGGAGGGGGACGGCTGCGGTGTATGGGAGCGGCGGAGCACCGCGGTGTACCCGGCAAGCGGGAGCTGCCATCTTGTAGTTCGCGCATGTGTAAATGCAGCTGTGCGCATGCGCAGAGAGGCGAGAAGTTGTGGCGGACATTTTAGGTTTGCGCATGCGCAGTGGAGTCTTGGCACATGCGCCGTCCCCAGAGTTGCGGCGGCCATCTTAGGAGAGGCTCTACAAGGGACTACATGTCCCAGGAGCCTGAGGGACATGCAGGTAGAATATTGACACAGTGTTATGCCATGCTTCGCACAGACTAGATGAGACCCCGGTACTGAGATGGGAATGGGTAAACACCAGCCACAGACACAGGGGTCGCGTCCGGAATGTAGAGTGGTCTTGGCAGCCAGGTCGGGATAGGAGAGATCAGAGTTCTCGTATACTTGCCGAGGTCTGTGCAGGAGAGGTCCGGATCGTAGAAGGAGGCAAGCCAAGGTCAGGGCAGGAGAGTGACGGATGGTCGAGGGAAGCCGAGATCAGTAGTCCAGAGAAGCGGTAGTCCAAAGGCAAGCCGGATCGGTACACGGGAATTCACAAGGCAGGGCAAGGCAAGGCAAGGCAGGGATCTAGGAGGCAGGAGAGGTAAGCACAGGGAACAAGAACTATGTTCAGCCAAAGTGCCATTGGCACAGCTGAGCATATATGTGCAGAAGGAACCAATCCCCCTGGGGGGTGGAGCGGAGGTGCGGCCTCCGCAGGAGGAGCAATAGGCTAGGAGATGTTATGGCAGGTGAGGCTGTTTAAAAGCTGATTTTTGCTTGACACGTCGCTTGGGAGCGTTGCGCGCGGCACGACCAGGGACCGATCCATTGCGCATGTGCGCCGTGCGGGTAGAGGGCGCCGCTCCAGCGGGGGAAGCCCTGTACCTGCGTGAGGAGGCGCGCGTGAGTTTCCAGGGACGCGGCAACGGGTGCCGGAGCAGAGGGTGAGAGATTGCGCGTGCGTCGGCGTCTTGCGTGAGCGCGAGGAGGGCCGCGAGACTCCCGAGTCCTCACAGTACCCCCCTCTTCAAGAGAGACCTCTGGGTGATTCCAGCAGGGTTTAAGGGGGTATTTCTGGTAGAACCTCCTGATGAGCTCGGGTGCATGAACTTGGTGGTGAGGAATCCAGGAGCGCTCCTCTGGGCCATATCCTTTCCAGTGGATAAGATACTGGAGGGTTCTCCTTGAGATCCTAGAATCGATGATTGCCTGGACTTTATACTCCAGCTGCCCCTGCACCAGTTGAGGAGCTGGTGGTGCGGGAGAGAGATCCGGAAAACGGGGGCTGCGGTAGGCGGGTTTCAACAAGGAAATGTGGAAAACCGATGGTATCTTCATCGAGGAAGGGAGTTGTAGGCGATATGCCACCGGGTTGATTCTCTCCAAGATTTGAAATGGACCCAAAAACCTTGGTGCTAGTTTGAGAGTGGGAACCTTTAAATGTATGTTTTTTGAAGACAGACATACCTTATCTCCTGGCCGTAGCTCTGGAGTTTCTCGGCGGTGGCGATCTGCTTGAAACTTCTGTCTAGAGGAAGCTTTCCTCAAATTCTCTTGAATCTTGATCCATGAATCTTGCAAGATGTGGAACCGGTTGTCTGCTGCCGGAATCCCTGAAGAGGAAGCGTTGATGGGTAGCCGTGCAGGATGGAATCCATAGTTCACGAAGAAAGGAGAGGCCTGTGTGGATTCATTCCGTAAGGAATTGTGGGCGAATTCCGCCCAGGGAAGAAGGTCTGTCCAGTCGTCCTGGGTATCCGTGACGAAGCAGCGCAGGTACTGCTCCAATGACTGGTTGGTCCTCTCTGTTTGACCGTTTGTCTGGTGGGGTACCCAAAAGAGAAATGCAAGGAAATGCCCAATTTTTTTGAAAAAGCTCGCCAAAATTTTGAAACAAACTGGGAACTCCTGTCAGAAACGATGGTCGAGGGGACTCCGTGAAGGCGGAAGATCTCTCTGCAAAAAATATCTGCCAGTGTGGGCGAGGTTGGGAGCCCTTTGAGAGGGACAAAGTGTGCCTGTTTTGAAAAGCGGTCGATGACCACAAGGATAGTGCCCCTGGAAATGGATAGTTCCACAATGAAGTCCATAGACAAATGGTTCCAGGGGCGGTCTGGGATGGGAAGGGGGAGTAAGAGTCCTGGGGGTTTGCTGCGAAGGACCTTGTTCCGAGCACATGTGGTGCATGCCTTGACAAACTCCCTCACGTCTGCTTGAATGTTGGGCCACCAGAATGTCCGTGAGATAAGATCAGAAGTTCTCCTAGAACCAGGATGGCCGGCAGTCTTTGAAGAGTGACCCCACTCCAAAATCCTTCTGCGAAAGGGGGGTGCGGCAAAGAGACAACCGTCTGGAACCTCCAGACCCTCGGGGATGTTGGTCTGATCTCGAAGCATGTCGTCTAGTATGTCGAAAGAGTTGGCGGATATGATGAGCTTAGAGGGGAGAATCGTCTCTGATCTGGCTTCGATTCTGTCCTCGACTAGAAATTGGCGGGAAAGAGCATCAGCCTTAATATTCTTGGAACCGGGTATGAAGGAGATGATATAGTTGAAACGTGAAAAGAAAAGAGACCAGCGAGCCTGACGGGCACCTAGGCGTTGAGCACTCTCTAAATACATGAGGTTTTTATGATCCGTCAAAATAGTGATTGGATTCTCCGTGCCCTCTAATACAGCGGTGCGCAAACTGTGGGGCGCGACCCCCAGGGGGGGCGCGAGACTGCCGGTGGGGGGGCGCGGGGTTTACAGAGGCCCCGCGCGCTTCCCAAAGGCACTTAAATTAAGTGCCGGGGGAGCTGCAGGGCCTCTGTAAACCATACTTACCCGTGACTCCGGCGGCTTCCTTCTTGCGTCGCCATGGCAACGCGGCGTCAAAATGACGCCGCGAGGTCATGTGACGTCACGTTGCTATGGCAACGTGACGTCATGACGCCGGAGGGCGGCTAATTGGTGGTTAGGGGGGGCGCGGAAGAGAGGGGACCGCCGGCAGGGGGGCGCAGGGAAAAAAGTTTGCGCCCCCCTGCTCTAATAGATGCCTCCATTCCTCCAAGGCAAGTTTGATAGCTAATAGCTCTCTGTTGCCCACGTCATAGTTCTGTTGTGCAGAATAATTTTTTTTTTAAAAGAAAGCACAAGGGTGCAACTTGGCTGCAGGAGACTTTCTTTGGGATAGGATGGCGCTGGCTCCAATGTCAGAAGCATCCACCTCTAGGGTGAAAGGGAGTTTAGGATTGGGGGAGATCGGAGCAGAACTAAAGGCTTTCTTCAAGATGTCGAACGCCAGGATTGCTGCAGGGGGCCAAGATACGACGTTGGCTCCTTTCTGGGTAACAGCCGTGATAGGGGCAACAATGGAAGAAAATTTGTGGATAAATCTTCTATATTAATTGGCAAAGCCCAGAAATCTCTGAATGCCCTTGAGAGAATTAGGAAGGGGTCACTCCATGACGGCTTTCAGTTTGGAGGGGTCCATGGAGAAACCAGCATCAGAGATAATGTATCTATAAGAAAGTAGTAGAGGTTTGGTGGAAGTGGCATTTCTCCAGTTTGGCATAGAGGTGGTTCTGTCTGAGGCGTAGTAGTACCTGCTTGACCTGTTCAATATGCTCCGGAAGAGACTTGGAAAAAATCAAAATGTCGTCGAGGTAGACAATAAGGAAGTTGTTGAGAAGATCTCTGAATATTTCGTTTACAAAGTCTTGAAAGACCGCGGGAGCATTACACAGGCCAAATGGCATAACTAAATATTCATAATGGCCATACCTTGTGTTGAAGGAGGTCTTCCACTCGTCGACCTGACGTATCCTCACTAAATTATATGCTCCACGTAGGTCTAATTTGGTGAAAATGGTAGAACCTTGAAGACGGTCGAACAATTCAGATATTAGTGGTAGGGGGTATCGTTTTTTTATGGTTATCTTGTTTAGGCCCCGATAGTCAATACATGGACGAAGGGTGCCATCTTTCTTTTTGACGAAAAAGAACCCTGCCCCTGTCGGCGAAGAGGATTTTCTAATGAAACCCTTCTGAAGATTCTCCTGGATGTAATCAGACATGGCCTTGGTCTCAGGGAGAGGGGATAGGAGCGTCCCCTGGGAAGGACGGAACCCGGCAAGAGGTCTATGGGACAGTCGAAGGGACGGTTGGGGGGAAGTGTCTCCGACTTGGCTTTATCGAAAACGTCTCTGAATTCTGAATAGTAGTTCGGTAAAGGGCACAGTACCTGTACGTTACTCTCTACACGTGAGTGGGACTGACTCTCATTGGGGGAGGACACCAAGGGTATTGGTGCCACGCACCCTAGGTACTTTGGGGGTACACTCAACCTGTGTTGTTATTATTGTATTGTGTGTGTTATATTGTATGGTACCTATATAAGGGAGAAAGAGCGTCTCAGTGAGTAAAGACACTGACTGGCACTAAGTTTGAAGCAGGGGAACCTGGTTCAATTCCTGGTGTTGGCTCCTTGTGACCTTGGGCAAGTCACTTTATCTTCCTGTGCCTCAGGCACAAAAAAACCCATAGATTGTAAGCTCCATAGGGCAGGGACCTGTGCCTGCAAAATGTCTCTGTAAAGCGCTCTGTAAAACTAGCAGTGCTATACAAGAACATGCTATTATTATTCTATTGATACTAAACCAATTGTTATATACCGGTGTGTATCATTTCACTGTAAGTGGTCCAGAAAGGGGTTATCCCGCTGTCCTGGGATCCCTCTCAGGTGGAGGCGCTGCACCGAGGAGAACAAGAGCAAAAGACCCCGGGCTCCCAGCTGCGGAGGTTCAGGCCTTCTGTGAGCCACAGATAGGGTTGCCAGGTGACTTCTCCAAAAATACTGGACTCAATGGTGAAAGGTGCATCAGGTCACTATGTCCAGGGAGGAAAATACTGGACACATACATGTCCAGTATTACAGTACCTCTCATTTTTTACTGGATAGAGTATCCAAATACAGGACAGTCCAGTTCAATACCGGACACCTGGCAACCCTAGCCACAGGTAACGGCAGCACATGTAATTCCCTTAGACATAGGGGAAAAGGGGCTCTATATATATATATATAGAGCCCCTTTTTCCCTGTGTCTAAGGCTGCGTCCATACAGGGGCAGACCGTGCGGCAGTGATCGTGTCTATACAGCGTGCGGGAGGGGGCATGCGATGTGCGTGAAATCAGTCAAAACTGATTGCTCACGCGATAGGGAAATCACGTGAGCAGTTCGCCCAATGAGGGCGAACAAGCTCTGTGACTTCATTGGCCCGCCAGACACGCCCCCGGACGGCGCGCGTACTAAGGCCAGGGAAAGCACTCGCTTTCCCTCCGCCCCCGCGTGCCTCTGCACAGCTGTACCCTCTATGGACGCAGCCTAAGGCTGAGTCCATGGTGACTCCAGCCGTGCGGAGGCGCGCTGAGGCTGAGGGAAAGCGGGTGCGTTCCCTGGCCTTAGTTCACGCGCCGTCCGGGGGCGTGTCGGGGGGCGGGCCAGTCACGGAGCTGGTTCGTTCTCATTGGGCGAACCGCTCACGTGACCGGCCCTGCGCTCCCATGAGTGCCAAAACAAAAAAAAATTTAAGTGCTACGCCTCCGCATGCTGCGGAAGCGTGCGCGAGACCCTGCTAAAGCCACTCTCATTGCAGCTGCAGGGGCTTACTGACAAGCGTTGGCGCGCCTCAGCACGGGTTAGCACTTAGCGCTGACCATGGACTCAGCCTTTGGGAACTATGTGTGCTGCCGTTATGATTTTGTGTGTGTATATCTGTGTGCATCCTATTGAGCTAAGTACTTTGAAGCTATATATTTATTAAATGTGTGTGGGTGGGTGTGGAATATAGTATATGTACATCGTTTTGTAGTTGTTGCTTATTTCATGTGGCAAATTGAAAAAAAATGGCAGTGTGATAACTTTGTAGTTATATCTACAGTAGCAGTCATTGGACTACATTTCCCAGAGGCATTCGCGTGAATACGGAAGTGCCGCGCAATTGAAGCCGCTTCCGGGCGCACCTCCCCACCCCCTCTGCCCTGCACTGTGTGATCGGAGGCTGCTTCCTCGGAGCCCGGCAGCTTCACCCCGGAGCCCCTCATTGACCATGAAATACGCCATCTTCCTACCCCTATCCGACCCGGCCTGCGTCCTAGTGCTGCTAGTAAGTGACCTGTGACTATAGGCCCGTCTTTCCCCCTGACCATACCTCACACCACATTGACCCGTCATCACCCCCCACCTGCACATCTCACTTGACCACAATGGCCTTTATACATTTATTATTAACCCTTTATCGGCCAGAGCAACGCCTTGCAGCCCCTCCCCCACCCTGCAAAAGGGATCATGGAGCTGCTGTCTAAATAATTACAGCCCCCCCCCCCCCCCCATCCGCCATGTACACTAATTACCCAATACCGTAATGGGGTTAATGTTGTCTTTAAAGTGAGGGTCACCTATTGTACATGCGATTAGCATCCAGTAACTAATGGGGTCACACTCTTGCATTTGCATACCCTGAAGTTGCGTCTATGGCGTTTAATGCCCCCCCCCCCCCCCCAACCCCCACCCCAGGATTCAACAGCATCACCCTGATATCCATTAACATTACTTTCTTAAGGGCTATAGAGTATATTTATCAAAGCTTCCTGGTTTGGAAAACCAGTGCAGAAAACAGCATCATGTTTATCAAGGGACAATCTCGTTGCTTTTATTTAATGGGATCTGTTTTCTTTGCTAGATCTGGTGCTGGTTTTTTTTTGGCATCAGTTTGCAACCAGGATACTGATAATGAAATCCATTTACACCTGTCTGCCAAAAAAAAGTGTTTATTTTTTTTATGAAGTGAGAGAACATGTTAGGGTTGTCTTCTTTAAATGTATTACTCTAATCTCCAACACACCAATTGTCTTTTTGAATGTATAATCTCAGCTCTCAATTTATTGTTTTGATCTGATTTTTCTTGTTATTAAATGTATTGGGGGCTGATGAATGTGAGAGGGTATCCCTGGTTTTAAGAGGGGCATCCTCTCAATTCTTTGGACAAGATACATAACAGGTTGGTCCAACTTTTGAAGAGGGTGAACCAGCAAAAATCCATGTAACATTTTAAGATTGTGGGCATGATCGGTGTAAGTGTGATTTGCATTAGCCCCTAAAGTTATGCATTGTTAATTTAAGAATTATGTCACAATTGCATAGGATTAAAAATGATCATTCTCCTCACCAATTGATACATTGTGTTGTCACTTTTCCGGTATAAAGTGTATAATCCCGACCCAGTAGTCAGAGCTCCCGAGGCGATGAAGCTGCCCTGAAAATACCACTGTAATTATTATAGACTTGACCAGATCTGTATGGGAGTTCACACTGCCTAGTTTGTCAAGAGATTTTTTACAGGCAACATACCCGAAATGGTGTGGGGGTGTCTGTACCTAAGAGCCAACACAAACGAGTGATAGATATATATAGAGATATATATTTTTTGCATGTCATTTCCCAGAATCCCTTGCTGCAGTGGAAGCACTGTATGCTGGGTGATAATGGTGAAAGGCAGGGTTGCAGACATGCAAATGAGAACACAGTAATATTGCCTATATATATCTCTCTCTCTCTCTCTCACTCTGTATTTTTATTATAGTGGTACACTTTGTTTTGTGAACTATGTGGGGCACATCAGCCCACTGATCATTTTCTGTATGACTATTGACTTGGAAATTAAATGCTACCTGTCTTACTTAACCTTACTTGTAAGGTCTATCCTTCTGCTTAGTGCTTCTAACAGCGGCATTTCTTTCACGGTCGTGTCGTTGCATGACACTCTCCAACACATCTCTTCATGGCTGAATGGCTTCAATAGCTTTTTGCTTCCAAAACAATCATATATATTTACACGTGCGTGTATATATGAATCTCTCTACATAGACATCACACGTGTACACATATTTTTCTGCCCTGTGTGATTGAGATATATATCTCAGTGTATTCTCAGAAGGCAGGTGTCAGTGTGTTAGCCCTGTGAGTGACAATGCTCGTGCTGCCGCATTGTTCCACTCTGCATGGGGTCACAATCACCCGCCCTACTCCAATCACAGCAGGAATAGGTCACGCGAGTCCTCTGTTGTGTCTCATTGTGATTGGCTGAGATCCCGGAAATAGAAAGCAGAAGCCGGCTGCAGACCCGGAAGTAGCTCTGGGGAGAGGGAGGGTGAGCGACTTGGGGCTAAGTGGCATGTATTTCCCCCTCCCTTTATGCCTTGGCAATGTGAATCCTGTTTAATGTTCTTTCAGGATGTGCTCTCCGAAACTTCAGTAACTCCTTTATGTGCAAACAAAACAATTGCAATTGTTTTATTGGTCCCAAAAAGCTACATACTTAACCCTTAGACCGTCAGAGGTGTCAGCAATGCATTGCAAAGCAAATGCTTTGCAGACTCCCCTGGAAGGGAAATAGTTATCAGTGCCCAACCATGCAGCAGTCATACAGCACTAACCCATTCTCTGCCAGGGGTCATGTATCGCATTGCAATATGTTGCGGTTCTTCATTGGAGATACTATTTACCGTATTAAAAAAACATACACTTCCTAATTTGGTCTGTAGGTAATACATCTGCACATAAAAATAAAATCTCCCTTAATTAAAGCCACACTGAGTTTCAGCACGTTTATTGTATGCACAAATCACACCCATATAAAGTAGGGCAATAGCTGGACATTTCGATTTTCTTGTAAAGGAAAATCCACCTCCCAATTGTTGCTGTAGCCTTTGAGGTGTATGATGTGGAATTAAAATAGAGGTATGATAGAAGGGGTGCCTGCTCAATGTGTAATAACTGGTAATGGAGGGATTCTGTAATAACTGGTAATGGAGGGATTCTATCAGGGAACTGGTTACTGTCAATATATTTCCAAAAAGGGTCCCCCCAGTGATGCACTCTGCCTCACAGAATAGTAAAATTAAAATATAACCTTTTATTGAGTATAATAAACTATCAGGGAGAGAACAAAACTGTATTTTAAAATAATGAAATCAATTTAGTAGCTGCAACTGTGTGGACCACACACAAGACAAGAGCTAGCTGCAGGTTGGTCACTGGTGGTACAGAGGTCTGGACTCATATAGTGTGTCCGTGAATTAACTCAAAATGTGTAAACTTGTGAAAGTAATAAACAAGGTGAGTGATAACTTGTGAAATTGACCAGTGGGGTAAAGTGACTCTAAGATCCCTCAGGAACAGTATAGCTATATGACCTACTTGGTCACAGCAGGTCACAGACCACTATGTCATGCCAGTGGCCACTGCTCCAGGACTATACCACACTATAGATATAACTATATTTACTGAGTTGTTAGTGTGTGCTTATGAGGACACTGGACTGAAAGCTAATAATGCTAGTGTGCCCTGTATAATATAATACACACCAAAGCTCCTGTTCCAATGTCTGCACCTCACTTTTATATATCGATCTTCCTATATGCTTGATTAGCAGTAGTAGTGATTTCCTTGGAGACGCTGAACCTTATATTAAAGGTACTAGTATGCTCAGTATATTATAAATCACGCTTCAGCTAGATAACCAGTACTAGTGTCTCAGATCTGTGTCTCAGTCGCGTTAGTGACGTTACTAGCGCGACTGAGAATAATCTCAGAGACGCTAGTACTGGTTGTCTAGCTGCAGTGTGATTTTTTTTAAAAATATTCTGAGCATACAAGTACCTTTAGTATTAAGTTCAGCGTCTCCAAGGAACCCACTAATACTTTAATCTAGCATATTGGAAGATCGATGTATGTATAGTGAGGTGCAGACATTGGAACATGAGCTGCGGTGTGTATTATATTATACAGGGCACACTAGCATTATTAGCTCTCAGTCCAGTGTCCTCATCAGCACCCACTGACAACTCGGTAAATATAATTATATCTATAGTGTGGTATAGTCCTGGAGCAGTGTCCACTGGCATGACAAAGTGGTCTCTGACATGCTGTAATCAAGTATGTCATATAGACATACTGTTCCTTAGGGATCTTAATCACTTGACCCCAATGGTCAATTTCTCAAGTTATCACTCACCTTGTTTGTTTATTACTTGCACACGTTTGCACATTTTTAGTTAATTCACGGACATGTTATATGAGCCCAGACCTCTGTACCACCAGTGACCAACCTGCAGCTAGCTCTTGTCTCGTGTGAGGTCCACACAGTCGCAGCTACTAAATTGATTGAATTCTTTTTTTAAATACAGTTTTGTTCTCTCCCTGATATTTTATTTTACTCAATAAAGGTTATATTTTAATTTTACTGTTCTGTGAGGCAGAGTGCATCACTGGGGGACCTTTTTTGTAAATATAAAATCCAATGTGAATAATTTGGTAATTTTTAGTGCTGAATTAGTTTGTGGTTGCGCATAAGGGTATTTTATACTTTTAGTTTCAGGTCTGTTATGCATAATCTACAATCTATTTTACCATTAAATTATTATATAAAACATATAAGTAGTACAATGACAGCATTACATGTATTCCCTTTCTATTCTATATTCTTCACATTAATCTATCTTGCTTATTCCTATATTCGGGTTTGTGTAGTTCTGTTTCCACATCTTTGGAAGATTATATTTTTGTAATATCGTAGGCTTTGGCCTTATGTGTTCTGTGGTACTTGGTGTGTCTTAAATTGATTCCATTTTGTGTACGAGTACTATGTGCGTCGAGTAATTCCAGGACTGGAAGACTGGCGTACTATATGATTGCATCTTGATGCTATAATATATAATCATAATTGATTTGCAGTTTGGTACATGTGCGATTTTGTATTTGAACTGTTTTTACATGCTGACTTTAATGGAATAAAATAAATATTTTTTTTGTATTTGGACCTCAGATATTTTCTGATATGTATTCCAATGTTTGCATATACATACCTTAGAGATGTACCTGTTTTTTCGTCTCAGATATACATATACTTTTCAGTGATGGTTATATATGAGATTAAGGAGATGTATGTATCTCTCTCGCTATCTCTTGTGCCCGGGAAACTGCTGCCGCACCTCCCCATCCACCCCTACCGCCGGCACATCTCCCCGTGCTGCTGTCGTATCTCCCCTCGCTGCAGGCACATCTCCCCCCCGCTAGCTGGCACATGTCCCCACCCCCGCAGGCACATCTCCCCCGCACATCTCACATCAAACACACACACAGAGACACACACACCCAGCCCCAATCCAGCCAAGGACACGCCCTCTCAGTAGCCACCCCCCCCGCTCCTGCTCTAACATTCTTGCAGGACACCCGATGGAAACTTAGAATGTCCATAATTTGGGAGGTGAGTCGTATTGGAAGCTCAATATAGTTGCATTGACCTACAAATCCGCAGCAGAATGTCCAGTAAAAGTTTTGTTGTGCTACGTCGTGCCGTTTTATGAGATTTCGATGCTTCGGACATACAAACAAACGGAATAACAAACTTAGAAATATAGTATAGATATGTGTATATGACACACACACACACACACCTATTTGTGTACCAGATTATTCCATAAATGATTTAAAAATCAAAATCCTCAATGGAATGTTCAAATGCACCCAAGAACGGAAAACATTTGAGCTCAGAATTATAAGACTCTTTGACACCAAAACAAGTGGACTTAATGCAGACATGGGGTTTCTCACACACTATCATTTGTTGTAATGTTCCTCCGTGCCATTGTGCCATCCTACACTTTCCCCCACCCCCTCCAGCATCCTCTTCCCCCTCTGTGCTGCTTTGGATGTGCAGCCCCCCCATCCCTAATTCTCACCTTCCTTATCTCTATTTTTTTTTTTTCCACAAAAAGGTTTTTATTATTGGATTACAGTACATTGCATACAGTGTCTACCAACCCGCTATCTTTCATTATTGTACCATAACCCAATTTTTCTCTTTTCCACCGTCCTCCGTTTTGACACAGACATACCGGGTAGACTCACTCACGGACCTAACAAACCAGACGGACACAGAAAAAAAAGGGGGGGAGGGGCTCATTGTCTTCTCTGTGTTCACCGAATCTACTCGTCTATTCTCAAAGGAGCCGCTTGTACCCGTGGATGTTCTACTTATCGTCTTCCCTACCTGTTCCCCTTTTACGCGCTGTCTGTACTGGTTCCTCATAGGAGAATGCATCTAGTTGTATTATGGCATGATGGTGGTGGTATTCACCCCCGGGATGTCCGAGTGGTCTAGCCACTTGGTCCAAATTTTAAAGAAATTTGTGCCGGTGTCGTTGACCAGACTCGTCAACTGTTCCATCCGGCAGATATACCAGATTCTGTTCCGAATTTTTGTAATTGTGGGTAAGTCTGGGAGCTTCCACAAAGCTGCGAGTTCGCACCTCATGGCTGTTGCAAAGTGTGCAATCAGTTTTTGCGCCGGTCTGCCTATTCCCCGAGTGCGCCTGCCCAGCAGGAACAGCCAAGGGTCCAGGGGGACCGGTCGTCCGAGAATACTCGTTAGCCAATCCTGGATTTCCTCCCATAGAGGAGCCACTTTTGGGCAACTCCACAGCATGTGAAGCAAGTCTGCCTGTTCCCCACATTGTTTTGGGCACAATGGTGGGTAACCTTTGACGAACTTTGCTAATCGTGTTGGGGTGAGATACCACCTCATTAGGACTTTATATGCATTCTCCTTCAAGGTGGTGCATATAGAGCTTTTCGCTGCTGCCAGTACTATTGTGGACCAGTCTTTGTCTTCTAGCGTCTCCCCTAAGTCTGTTTCCCATTTAATTCTATAGTTAAGTTTAGTGTCAACGTCCTGTCCAGGGCAGACCACCTCTCTGTATATCCGAGAAGTGAGTCCCGATGTGTCCGTGGCTCTGGAACACAGCTGCTCAAAATTTGTGCGCTTGGGGCGTTTGGGGATTTTCATATAAAATGCTCGCACCTGGAGGTATCTAAAAAATTCGGAATTGGGCATCTCTGTTTCTGATCGAATTTGTTCAAATGTTTTGATGGCTTGGTGTCTCTCCAGGTGTAGTAGCCTAGTAATACCTTTTGCTTTCCAGACCGCTAGGTTCCTGCGTAACATACCCGGAGCGAAATCAGGGTTCCCCGTAATCGGGGTCATAAGTGTGTGCTGGGTTGTCAGGGCACACTTGTGTTTGGTGTTCTCCCAAGTAGCCAACGAGCACTTCACTGCGGCCAGCGGTTCACTTAAGGTCTGATGTATTTTTTTGGGTAGCCAAATTAGATCCTGTATCTCTACGGGGTCATAGCAAGCCTTTTCCAACTCAACCCACCTTCGCAGGCTAGGCTGCATGTGCCACTGAATAATTTGGGTTAATTGTGCCGCTTTGAAGTACGATATCAAGCAAGGTACCCCCAAACCTCCTCTAACTGTTGGCCTTGTGAGGATGCTATTTTTTATACGTGGTTTTTTATTACCCCAGACGAATTTCACCATAGAGGACTGTAAACGGAGGATGTCGTCTCTGATCACTTGTATCGGAAGGGTCTGAAACAGATACAAGATTCGGGGGAGGAGATTCATCTTAAGGCACTGGATCCTGCCGATCCACGAAATTGTGTGGCATGACCAGATCCGTAGATCCTCCTTCAGAGTCCTAATTAGCCTGGGGTAGTTGGCTTTGTAGAGGGCGTCGTAGTTTTTGGTTATATAGATACCTAAATATTTAATGGAGGAGGCTTGCCATTTGAAATTAAAATTCAGTTCAATCAATTTTTCTGTGACCTTTGGCAGGTTGATATTTAGTGCTTCTGATTTTGTCTGATTGATTTTGAATCCCGAAATCTTATTAAAATTGTCTAGCAAACTGAAGACATTTGGCAGAGAGGTAAGGGGTTTGGATAACATTAGTATAATGTCATCTGCATACAGGGCCACTTTGTGTGACTGATCATTAATCTGTATACCTGTTATATCGGGGGAGTTGCGGATGTGTGCCGCTAGGGGTTCTATACATAATGCAAAAATGAGTGGGGACAGGGGGCATCCCTGTCTGGTGCCGCTCTTTATGGGAAAATCATCCGACGGGAAGCCCTGGTGTCTGACCTTCGCCATCGGTTCCCTGTAAAGAGCCAGAATAGCTCCCAACATTCTCCCCCCTATGCCGAACACTCAGCGTCTCTGTGAGATAGGGCCAATCGATGCGGTCGAAGGCCTTTTCAGCGTCCAAACTCAATGCCATAGACGGGATGTGTTTTCTATGTGCCAAATCAATTAAATCTATTATCCGTCTGGTATTGTCTGTAGCTTGCCTCCCGCATATGAACCCTACTTGATCGGGGTGGACCAGCTTCGGCATGACTAAATTCAGACGGTTAGCTAGCAATTTGGAGAAGATTTTGGTGTCTGAATTGATGAGAGATATTGGCCGGTAGCTTTTGCAATCCGCTGGGTCCTTTCCTGGTTTGGGGATCACTGTTATAGACGCTTGGAGCATTTGGCCAGGGATAGGGGCACCATCTAAGAATGAGTTAAATAATCGGACCAGGTGAGGCACTAGTGTTTTTCTGAATTTTTTATAGTACAGGTTAGAGAAGCCATCCGGGCCTGGGGCTTTGGACGGCTTTAGTGCTTTTATTACCTCTGATATTTCCTCACCTGAGAAGTCTTCCTGTAATGCCTCCCTTTCCAATCTGCTCAGGCTGGGTAGTTTTGCCTCAGTTAGAAATGTCTTCAACTGCCTATGAGTGCTCTCACAATGGGAGACCTTCGCCCCATCATACAGGGTCTCATAGTTTTTTTTAAATGCCTCTACAATTTGTTTGGGATCAGAAGTAAGGTCACCTTTCTTGGTTCGAATGGCTTGAATATGGAAATTACGGTTACAATTTTTGAGTTTATTGGCAAGTGGGGTATCTGGCTTGTTCGCTTTCTCATAGTATCGTCGCCTAGACCAGGTCAGCTCCTTCTCCGCTCGGGAGGACATCAATAAATTTAGTTTTGTTTTAGTGTCGCGCCAGGCCTGTAAGGTCTGCGCTTGTTTGTTATTTTTGTGTAGGGCAGAGAGGGCTGTTAACTCTGATTGGAGAATCTTAATTTTATTTTCCCTTGCTTTTTTCCGCCTACTTGCTATCCCTATGAGCTCTCCGCGGAGAGTCGCCTTATGGGCCTCCCATAGGGTGGATTGAGATGTCACGCTACCGACATTCACCTCAAAATAGACCCTGATTTTATCCCTTATTGCCGTTTCAATTTCGGGGATTTTTAGCAGAGATTCGTTAAGCTTCCATGTCGCTCCTGGTCTGTCTAGTCTGAAATCTGTGCACCGCAGCTCGATGGGTGCATGATCTGACCATGAAATATCATGGATGCCCGTATGGGAGATCTGCGAAACCATTCTACTGGACACAAAGAGGTAGTCTATCCTGCTGTATCTGTCATGTGGATGTGAATAGAATGTGTACTCCTTCTCTCCCGGGTGTTGTTCCCGCCAGATATCTACCAGTCTGTTTGTCCTGAGACCTTGGGTCCAGGTTGCTCTGCTTTGTGTGTGTTTCGGTATTCTGGGCGTACACCTGTCGGCTTTCGGATCTAAAGTGAGGTTGAAATCCCCACCTAGTATTACCCCGCCCTGCGCCACTCTATGTAGAGTTGTAAAGAATTTTGTAAAGAAAGTATCGGCCCCTTCGTTGGGAGCGTAGACATTGGCTATTGTGAGGGGTTGTCCACCCACCTCGCCTACTATTATTAAGAAGCGCCCGTTCTTGTCTTTTTTTGTTAGAGTTGTGTTAAACGCCAGGCGGTTGTGTAACAAGGTTGCTACCCCTCTCTTTTTTATATTGGCTGATGCAGAGAACCATGTTCTATACTGCACCGACACACTTTATTCGAGCAAATACCCGGTATGTACCTGGCAGATACCTGGAATGCGCCGCTCCTCACCTCTGACAAGCCCCGTTGCGTTTGCCTGCCCAGCCTGGGTTCATGCCTGGCTGATGGGCGGCTGATCTGTTAAATGATAATGATTAGAATTTAATAGGCTGCAATGCTTCCCGTGTCTACCAGATGGCATAAATTCATGAATTGTAATGCAGTATATATATATATACTGTGCAGTATTGCAGCCAGCAGGAATAAAATGCTTCAATCCCTGCTTGGAAAATACCTCAATGCACTCGGGCAGAAAACAGTCACAAACCTCAATACACCCGGGTATACCCGAATTCGTGGGACTAGCCAAGCTCGAATAAAGTGTGTCGCCAGTGTACCTGGTATCCAGAAACTTAGGGGAACTGGTCTTTGAGAAGTGGGTCTCTTGGAGTAGTATTATGTCGGGGTCCTGTCGTCGGTAGTCAGTAAATGCTATTTTCCTTTTTAGGGGGCTATTAAAACCCTTTATGTTGTGCGATAAGATAGTGAAATCCTTACCCATTGGTGTTTTCAGTATGGAATGCTGCGTTACCTCTTTCTATCCGGGTCATGTTGTGCTTCAGCGTATGGTTCAGTGAACTGCTTCGTATATTGCTCGTCTGTATAGGGGAGAAACATTGGGGTGCACACATTGGGGACATGGGGGGGGACAACAAATAAACCTTGGTAACTTTCGACGACATCAGGGGACCGAGTCCCCCTGGACGCCTGAACTGCCCCTTGTGGGGTTCCGGTTCGGGTGGGCCCACCTCTGACCATGTCAGGCTGAGCTTGACCCGTTTTCACCGGCCCACCGGGGTCTTTCATGGGTCCCTTGGGGTCTAACCCCCAAGTATCCATAGGGAGACTCATGCCGACGGCACGGGGCAACCACCCCCCCCCCCCCACCGTTTTTAAACATAGTTTATGGCAAACCTTCGTAGCCAATGCGACCGTTCAGCGTCCCAGGGTCCGCAGGCAGCTTTGTTGTGAGTGTAACTTATCTGTGTGGGGCACTCTTCCTAATTCTATGTTCCTGCCCTCTGTAGGATCTCTCTATTTCTTGTTATCTGCATGGGCCTGTGGGTATTGTACCCCCCTCCCTCTACGCGTTCTGTTGCTGGGACTCTTCCTTCTGGTGCGTATGTCTATGTGTTCATGCGCCCCTTTCTCTGCTTCCTCATCTGGTGCCCTCTGTGTGGTACTAATGGGACCTAGCCTACCTTCGCTGGGTGCTCTCCTTCTCCCTACCTCCCCTGGTGTGCTGTCGCTGCCTGCCTGGGCTATGTGTGGGTCTTATGACCCTGCGATTTGTCCGGGGTAGCTGTCTTTCCGGTTCTTGTCGCTGTTCTGGCGCTTCCGGATGACGTGGCTCTCTTTTCCCCCCAACCGGTCGCCTCTACCAAGATGGCCGCGCGGCCATATCCGGTGACGTCCTTCCGGTCTTTGGTCTTTAGCAGCCGGATGTCGATGGGAGCGGACGTCTTCCCGCGCTGGGCTCTTCTTCTTCCGGCCGTGCAGCTTTCATCCCGCCACGAGTTACGATGCCGCCATCTTCCTTGGGTGCGTGCCACGCGCCTCTTCCGGGTTGCGGGGCAGCCAGTATCACCAGGATTGCAGGTAGGTTTCTTTTTTTTCCAGGCTTGGCTTGAAACCTTGGGGCAGTGTGTGAATGTCCCTCATTGAGTAGGTGGTGCTGTGGCAGTATGAAGTCCTCTTCTGCTGCTCGGTACTCCTAGGTGCTAGCGGCCTTGTTAAACCAAACTTCGTGCCATAACTTGTAGGCAAACAAACAGAATAATAGTGTACATTTTATTTTATTTTGGCAGAACTTTATTCACTCCTTCTCCTGCTCAGTGGTAGCTCGGGTCTTCCGGGATGTGCCGGCCTGTTGCCACTCATTGTCCTGTTCTGCCTCTTTCCGTGGGCTCCTGGCTTCTCCAGTTGAAAGAGTTGTATAGAGACCCCCTCAAACTTACAGGCTTCTTCCCCACGGGCTTTTGTGAAGATTGCCTGTCTGGTGCGGAAGTAATGCAACCGAGCAATCACATCCCTTGGTTGTGCATTCGCCAGCGGCTTATTCCTTAAGGCTCTATGGCATCTATCCAGCAATAATTCTGCCACTGGGGTGTCAGGGAGCAGCGTCGCCATCCATCTTGTGAGGAACTCTTCTATGTCCCCTATGTCCTCGGGTATGCCGCGGACACGGATGTTACTCCGTCGGTCCCGGTTCTCTGCGTCCTCCTGGCGCTCGGCCAGTTCTGAAATTTGGCTGTGCAGGTGGGAGGAACGTTTTTCGGATTTTTTGACCGCCGAGGAGGCCGCCACCATTTTGTCCTCCAGGGCCCCAGTTCTCGCTCCCAGGCCCTGTACCTCCTGCCGGAGTTCCTGTATTTCGGCTCTAAATAACGACTTCATGTCGTTATATAGCCGGTCAAAATCACAGCGCCGTACGGGCCGCTGTTCTGGCGTCTCCTCCCGGTCCTCGTCGCGGTCCGACCCCGATCCTGGTGCTGAGCCGGGCGCCATTTCTGCTCTCCCGTCTCTGGATGTGGATCGGCTTAAATATCGCCGGAGATCTCCCGTATTCTTCTTTTTTGTGGATGGCGGGGCCATCTCTGTGGGTTCCGACGTCGGTAGCAGTAAGTTTGAAATATGCACTATGCGTTTGAATTGCCTTTTTTTGAATCTTGCTTTGGCGGGGGTAGGAGCTACTAGATTAGGCAGCTATTCCCCTCACCATTGCGCATGCGCCTCCCTTATCTCTGTTTTAACACCCTTCCAGTGTCTCCCCCACCCCATATGCATCTCTCTGTTCTTTATTGGTCCTTTTTTTTAATTTCAATCCCTGTCTAAGTCATAGAAACCTTTGTATATCAGTTTTGCTGACGTGAGGAAAGAGTGGAAGAGAGGAAAACTCTTGAAAGCTTGTCCTATGACATAAATTGTTTGCCCAAATAAAAAAGGTATCACCTAATACTGAAGAACTCATTTATTCTGCACTATCACAACTGGACTAACACGGCTATATCCGTGTGGACGCGCACACACACACATATGTATATGTATCATACACACATGCCTTCTGTACACATTACCTGCGCTCCTGCCTTTGTGAAGTATGCAGCCGCTAAAAAGATTGGCCTTACATTTATGGAAAACAAAGAACAATTCCTGCGCTCCTACCAATTGGGCTAAAATATACCAATGACATTTTTACATTTAGAACCTAAGTCTGTGTAACAAAGGAGTCATTTGGTTGCAGAACATGATTTAAGCCTGCCAGCCTCGTCAAGGTAGACTATGTTTAGCAGGTACCTACTCTGCAATTTCTTATTGTCAAGTATGTGAAAGTGCACTGAAGTAGTTAAATAATGCATATGCTTATTTGTGATTTAGAGCCGTAAAAAGCTGGCCAAAGCCAGTAGCAAAGTTCCCTTATTATAAAGGTAAACTGTGGGTGCACAAATACCCTAATGTGAAATATTAATACTTACACATCTCTTCTTTCTGTCAGCCTTTGCCACTCACCCACTCTTCAGTGGAGGGTGACGTGTAGACTAACAATGAGGTGTATAATGCCTTTATGCTAATTGGAGATTTGGTAAGGATCTCTATCCTGAAGGGAGGAGCCACACACCTCCCAAGGAACTGTTTAGTAAAACAGAAACCAGGTGAGCCAAAACCTAATCCTATGATGTAATGTATGAGTAAAACTATAATCAAATGCCCTTATTGAGTATGCAGCATGGAAAAGAATTAGCCTAACAATAAGAAATTGTATATACTGTATTCAATTTACGTACCTGCTAAACGGAGTCTACTTTGACGAGGTTGGCAAGCATGAATCGTGTGCATATCTATAGCTATATCTAGATAGCCATCGAAGATCATAAAAGTGATGAAAATAGCAGCACAGCAAAGGGGATAGAAAAAAATAAGTTTATTTAGTCCATCATGCAAACATATCCGATGTTTTGGTCCCATGGGAAACCTGTCAGACTGACAACACTTATTCCAGATAAAAAGGGAAGCGCAGGTTGGCATCAAAAAAGAAAAACACAGCACATAGCGTAATATCGTATGAACACATCAGATATTCTGTATCAAGCTGTACCTCTGTAGAGTTACTACTCGCATTTCACTCGGTTCAACAGGCATGTCTCAAATATGGTATTCATTCTTAAAGTGAATTCAGGTGGATGGGGAGAAGATAGAAGAGAAACAACAGTGTGGATTATACCCAAACTATCTCTTTAAAACATAGTGATTTTGCACTTATAATAACTACACTTTTTAGCACAAGATATCAATTGAATCTCCTGTAATGGGGACCCGCTACAGTCTCACTAACTCAGTGGATGTCGGCACTCGCTGCTTCCTTATGTCACTTCTGGTTGTGGCCGCCCATGCACAGGGAACACGTTTCTCTTGGTTTGCTCTTGCTACAGACTATACACGTTTCGCAGGCGTTCAGCTTCCACAGCAGTCAAAGTTGCCAAAACCAGCGAGTGAGATAACATTCACGGAGGTGGTGAAGCATCTAGTGTGTGTGTGTGTGTGTGTGTGTGTGTGTGTGTGTGTGTGTGTGTGTGTGTGTGTGTGTGTGTGTGTGTGTGTGTATATCAATAACAATAATAGAAAAAAAACAGTGCTTAATTAAAAAATTAGATGCAATAAAAATAACAATACAAACAAAATTGTAACAATCGTATAGTATAATCCAATGTATAGTTACAAGTCTAGTCCAGGAGAACAAGAAGAAGTATTAGCAATCCAATAGCACAATGCTGTGAAGCCAAAAAGCACGAATGGGGGCTGTTGTATCCGGAAAGAATCACTTTCCAAGAAGAATCTGTATAGAAAAAAGAAGAAACCGCGCACAACCTTAGTGCATTACCTCAAAAATAGGATTTATTATAAAAAAGAGAGAAGACAATGTCCACTTACAAGATGATTCAAATTAGAATTCATAGAAAGGTATCTCTGTACCGGTACCGATGTGGTTTACCACCGTCAGCTGTGGGAACCTCCAGATCGTGAACCGGGTGGTGAGTGCGAGTCAGCGACGCCGCCTGCTGCTGTGGACTGTAAGAGTCCCCCGACCCCAACAACAACAATAGCAGTGCCCGATGTTAAAAAGGCAATGTTGGCACAGATATGATCCGGTACTGACACACTCAATCCACGTGGTTTGGAGGGATTCCCTTCGGCATACAACTCGCGTCTCAAAGTAGTGTGATGATGTCACTCCCAACGCGTTTTGTCGACGTCAGCTGATTTCATTAGGGGGTGCAATACATCACCGTAATATATATCTATAGATCTATATATCTCCATTATGTTCAACCTGTGCTAAATTTAGACCACAGATACTTATCCTATATTTGTATTTACAGTATTTTGATCCAGGGAAATGCAAACAAACAAAAAAAAGCTCAGTGAAACATTATCCAACGGGGTCTCCTAAGGGGAAAAATACATTCATCCTTGACTCCAAATAATAGAAATCGGATTTCTCCCTGGATCAACATCCTTCCCATGTTTACTTATTTGGTACCGTATTTCCTCGATTGTAAGACGCCATCGATTGTAAGACGCACCATCGATTTTGCATTTACAATCGAGGAAAATTACTTTTTCACTTAACATGTTTCAGGAGAGGTCCCATGTCAGCGGAGGATGAAGCGGGCGGCGGAGGCAGGAGAGGACCCACGTCTGCAGATGGTTGAAGATGGACAACGGATGGGAGTGCGGCAGGACAGGTCCCAAGTCTGCAGGTGAATGAAGATAAAAAGACAGCGGGCGTGTGGTAGCAGGAGATCATAATAGCAGGAGAGCTGAGCAGGAGCAGAGCAGCCTAGGGGAACGGCCTGTGAGGTGCACACTGTACACCGGAAGTTGACTGGTGTCTGACTTCCGGTTAAAGTGTGCACCTCCCAAGCTGTTCCCCTATGCCGCTCTGCTCCTGCTCAGCTCTCCTGCTGCCACCGGCCATCCGCTGTCTTCTTATCTTCATTCACCTGCAGACTTGGGACATGTCCTGCCACACTTCTGCCACCTGCTTCATCCTCTGCTGACATGGGACCTCTCCTAAAACATGGAGAGGGGGTTCGTACTGTAGACACTTTTTTTTTTTTAATACATCGATTCTAAGATGCACCCCGATTTCAGACATGTGAAAATCGGAAAAAAGGTGCGTCTTAGAATTGATGAAATAGGTTATATCCCTGTATAACGTTCCTTTCTAAAAAGATGTCCAACCTTATTTTTTATTTTATTTTTTTGAAGAAATTTATTGTATCTGGCATCAGTCTCCATGGATAATGAATTCCACATTTTTACTGCTCTTACTGGGAAAGAACCCTTTGTTACTAGTGAAATCTCCTTTTCTCCAACCTTAACGGGTGACCTTTGTCGTTTGTACTGCCCTTTGGATGAATAGTTCTTTTGAAAGCTCTTTTTATTCTTGCATCCCAAATGCATAACCTTACATTTATCTGTATTAAACCTCATCTGCCATTTACCTGCCCACGTTTCCAGTCTCTCCAAGTCCTTCTGATTCTATTACCTTACACAATTTAGTATCATCAGCAAAGATGGAGACTTTGCTCTCGATGTCAACCTCAAGGTCATTAATAAACAAGTTAAAAAGCAAGGGTCCCAGTACCGATCCCTGAGGTACTCCAGTCACGACTTTAGCCCAACCTGAAAAAGTTCCATTTATGACAACCCTCTGTTGTCTGTCCTTTAACCAATTTTCAATCCAGGTGCATATATTATTACTGAGTCCAATTTTCTTTATTTTGTACACCAACCTCTTGTGTGAAACCGTATCAAAAGCCTTTGCAAAATCTAAGTAGACCACATCAACTGCATTACCCTGGTCTAAATTCCTACTTACCTCTTCAAAGAAACACATAAGGTTAGTTTGGCAAGATCTATCCTTCATAAATCCATGCTGACTATTACTAATAATTTTGTTTTCCATTAGGTATTCCTGAATATTATCTCATATTAAACCTTCAAGTAGTTTCCCTACTATTAAAGTCAGGCTTACAGGTGTATAATTTGTGATCTAGCTCCCTTTTTAAATATAGGCACCACATCTGCTTTACGCCAATCTTGTGGTACTGAGCCAGTGGAAATGGAGTCCTTGAATATTAAATATAATGGTTTGGCTATTACTGAGCTTAACTCCTTGAGAACTCTTGGATGTATGCCATCGGGGTCAGGTGCCTTATTTACTTTAATTTTTTCAAATCGCTTATGAACTTCTTACTCAGTTAACCAATTGTTCATTAATATGGAGGTTGTGGCTTCCTCCTGCGGCACTACTATTGAACTTGATTCTTCCCTGGTAAAAACAGAGGCAATGAATTTGTTTAATACCTTAGCTTTTTACTTATCTCCAATAAAAATCTGCCTACCCATCTCACATTGAAAGGGTCCTATATTTTCTTTTCTCATTTTTTTGTTATTAAGGTACTTAAAGAACTTTTTAGGGTTGACCTTACTTTCTATTGCAATCCTTTTTTCATTATCCATTTTTGCTAATTTGATTGCCCTTTTGCAATTTTTGTTACATTCCTTATAATTCTGATACGATGTCTCCGTCCCTTCTGACTTAAAGAATCTAAATGCCTTCATCTTCTTGTCCATTTCCTCCCCTACCTGTTTATTTAGCCACAATTATTTCTTTTATACTTATTACCCAAGGGTATACACTGATAAGTGTGCTTTTCTAACAATGTTTTAAAGATTGCCCATTTATCTTCTACATTTTTCCCTGCAAAAGCATCATCCCATTGTATTACTACTAGATTAGACCTCCGTTTATTAAAATCTGCCTTTCTAAAGGTTAAGGTCTTTGTTGAACCCAAGTAATCTGTTTTTTGATAATTTATTTCAAATGAGATCACTGTTACCCAAATTTTTCAGGACTTGAATATTTGTTATTACTTCTACATTGTTTGATATGACCAAATCCAGAACTGCCCCTCTCCTGGTTGGTTCCTCAATAATTTGGGTCATATAATTGTCTTTAAGCACCCCCAAAAACCTGTTTCCTTTTGTCGTAATGCTAATCTCATTGTTCCAGTCTAAGTCTGGATATCTAGCTAACTTTCTAAATGTAGGCACCATGTCTGCTTTATGCCAATCTTGTCGTACCGAGCCTGTGGAAATGGAGCCTTTGAATATTAAATGTATTGGTTTGGCTATTACTGAACTTGGCTCCTTAAGAACTCTTGGATGTATGCCATCGGGGCCAGGTGCCTTTATATACTTACATTTTATCAAGCCGCCTGTGCATGTCTTCCTCGGTTAACCAATTGTTCGTTAATATAGAGGTTGTGGTCTCCTCCTGTGGCACTATTTTTGCAATTGATTCTTCCCTTGTAAATACAGAGGTACATAATTTGTTTAATACCTCTGCTTTTCCCTTCTTTCCAATACTTTACCTGCTCATCTCACACTGAAAGGGTCCTACTGTATATGTTCTTTTCTAGTCCTTATTTTATTAAGGTACAGAAAGAACATTTTAGGGTTGACCTTACTTTCTTTTTTTTCATTTTATTTTTTTGCTAATTTGATTGCCATTTTGTAACTTTTGTTACATACCCTATAATTCAGATATGCTGTCCCTTCTGACTTTGACTTTAAAATCCTATACATATCTATATATCTTTATCTCTATATACAGTATATCTATCTCTGTACTCTGATACTTGATTGTACACTAGTGCAGGTTTTTGTCCTCACCCATGAAATAGTAGTTTACATCAGTTTGCCTCCAAACTAGCTAACTTTACTAACCCTTACTTTCTTATGTGTAAGAAAGGAAAACAAAAATGTATTAAAAAAACAAACAAAAAAGACTGAATGGAGTTAATATGGTATAACCCAGAGGTGCACAAAATGGGGGGGAAGAATTATGGGCTAATGGCCCATCGGATTAACAGCGGGGGTCCCTGGCAGTCCCATTCAAACTGAATGGGACTGCCAGGGATCCCTGCTGTGTTAATCCGATGGGCCATTAGTCTCTGCAGAAATGTCACTGAAATGTTGCAGCATGTACCTGGGTCTTGTTGGTGATAGCCCCAGATTTTCCAAGGCAAGTTTTAGAATACTCGTCAGCGCACCTGTATAAGTTCATGTTTGAGAGATCCACTGTTGATAGGTCAAATCTGGACCTAGGGCAGGAAACCTTTTCTTTGCTCTACCCAGGGAGCTTTCATCATGCAGCTGCTATATTCTTCGGTCTCAGATATAATGGTAGTCGAGCTCGGAGAATCAAAAATTCAATGCACACCAATGTGGTTGAGTTCTAACTTCTGTTTAATATGTGGACAGAGCAGTCTTTTATACAAAAGGCAAGAGGGAAAAATTATGTGTCAATTCTATACATCTGTTACAAACTGAGTTCCGAAACCCAGTGACTTAGCCCGGCGCTAAACAGTGTAAAGTGATTAAAGTGTTAAATACACATAAAGGTGATATAAGGTGTAACATAAAACGAATTCTCAACCTTCCTATGGGGAATCTGTAAAGCTCCCCCTCAAGGATATGTAGAAGCAGGTATTTGGAAGGGAGCGATTGTAGCAGGAACACCCCAAAACAATAAAAAATACAAAAAAGTATTGTGCAGTATAATGATAAGGAGTCAGATGCAGAGAAGATCTTGGCTCTATCAATTGCCTACTTACAAGAGGTAAGTGGTAAAATCAGCTTCGAACAGGACAGTAGGTATGTGATGGACCGCAGCGTCCGGGACCCAAACAGCTGGTATGGAGGTATGGAGGAGATCTCACTCAAAGCGGGGTTCCAAGCAGAGACCGGGTTCCAGGAAAAAAGCAAAGGGAAACCATAGTGTGGACTGAAGATATCAAATTTATAGATAAAAACAAGGTATGAAATGTACTTACAATAAGTACATATAAAATGTACACATAACGTTTTCTTGAGGCTGCTGCAGCTGCTAGATGGATCCACTGCTGTTACACCTCCCAGGGAACCTCGCCGGATCGTGATGAATGGCGTGTGACGTCACAACCGGTGCTACGAGTGACGTCTTCCGGTCTGGAAACACGGGGGCTGGCAGCAGGAAAAACAGCAAACTCGGCACCTTCGGCTTTTCTGCAGTTGTACAGGCTGCTAAAGGTCTTGGAGGTCTTTGGAGATCGCTCTACGCGTTTCGCTGTGTCAAACCACTGCTTCCTCAGGAGCAGATGACACCCCTAATGGGTTCGCAATATATATAGTACATGCAATTATTTAATTACAAGGTTTCAATTAACACAGGTCCTCCTATTAAAGGTACATGACTCTGCGGTTAAAAAACTTCACTACATTGAGACAATAAGGATAATAATAGACTATTTGGTCAAGGACAGTACATAACATAAAAATAATGATATATTACATAAAAACATGGCTCATAATCAAATAATACCGCAGTCAGGTACCTTTAATAGGAGGACCTGTGTTAATTGAAACCTTGTAATTAAATAATTGCATGTACTATATATATTGCGAACCCATTAGGGGTGTCATCTTCTCCTGAGGAAGCTGTGGTTTGACACAGCGAAACGCGTAGAGCTATCTCCAAAGACCTCCAAGACCTTTAGCAGCCTGTACAACTGCAGAAAAGCCAAAGGTGCCGAGTTTGCTGTTTTTCCTGCTGCCAGCCCCCGTGTGTTTCCAGACCGGAAGACGTCACTCGTAGCACCGGTTGTGACGTCACACGCCATTCATCGCGATCCGGCGAGGTTCCCTGGGAGGTGTAACAGCAGTGGATCCATCTAGCAGCTGCAGCAGCCTCAAGAAAACGTTGTGTACATTTTATATGTACTTATTGTAAGTACATTTCATACCTTGTTTTTATCTATAAATTTGATATCTTCAGTCCACACTATGGTTTCCCTTTGCTTTTTTCCTGGAACCCGGTCTCTGCTTGGAACCCCGCTTTGAGTGAGATCTCCTCCATACTTCCAGCTGTTTGGGTCCCGGACGCTGCGGTCCATCACATACCTACTGTCCTGTTCGAAGCTGATTTTACCACTTACCTCTCGTAAGTAGGCAATTGATAGAGCCAAGATCTTCTCTGCCTCTGACTCCTTATCATTATACTGCACAATACTTTTTTGTATTTTTTATTGTTTTGGGGTGTTCCTGCTACAATCGCTCCCTTCCAAATACCTGCTTCTACAAACTGAGTTCCCACATATAGATCACACACCTAAAATTACATATACCATCTGGAAAGCTTTCCCTAAATTGGTGGGAACAGGGATAAAGGTCAATAACTACTAATGGGGTCAGAAATAAGACTCCGTGGTCTTATTTCTTATGATCTTATTTCTTATGCAATGGATATCCTGGGACAGCTGGTCCAAAGCTAAAATACTTTTACCATCTTTTCTTCTGAGAAAATAAAGCTTGACACATACTGTTTTAACCTTTTCAGTCCCTGAAAAGAACAGAGCTGACAGATACAATTTTTAACCTTACAACCATAATTTTTAACCTTACAACCATAAATATAATCTATGTAAAGAAAACCAGAGCATGGCTAACTAAGGCGTGTAATATAGTCCTCGCGCATGCACTACTTGCGCGCGCGTCAATTATAATTGCCGGGTATGAGCCTGCAGTTGCTATACTTCAGACGCGCACGGCCGTGAGCAGTGGCGCGGCAGACCAGGGAAAATACAATAAAATTGTATTTTCGCGCTGCCGCGAACCAATTACAGTGCGGCTTAACATTGTGACGTTAGTCATGCCCCCTAACCGCGCACGTCACCGCTTGCACCCCAGCAACTAAACACGCACGCGCAGCAGCGAGGACGATCTTACATGAACTGCCATGTGAGTCATTGGCAATTAGAGCTGGTGAATCCTCCGCCAATAATGGTGATTCATCGGGGAAGATGTGAGAGATCGTATCCTGATCTGGTGTGAACGGCCAGTGAGCCTTGTTATACTTTATGAAAAGATTGTTAAAAAAAACATGCCCACTTTCCAAGAAATTTATTTTGTAAACCATTATAAGTTTGCATCTGGAAGATTTTAATAAAAAAAATACACTTTTTTTTTTTTATCTGATACAATGCCTTAAAACTTTTTCGGAACAAATCTGTTATTCTAACAGGAATCTGATTATTATTTTTCAGAAAACTTTTAATTATTTCAATAGAGTAGGTTTTATTGTACCCCATCCTGTATCTTGCACAAGCGCATGTCCTGCTGCGTCCTAAATCTTTTACTGATTTAAAGCTTGCTTCCAACAGTCTCAAACCTTAAGCTTTCTGTGCAGCACAAGTCACTTGTGTATTGTGTGTATGTCTCTGTCTCTCTCTCTCTGTCTCTCTCTCTCTCTCTGTGTGTGTATTGCTCGCTCTCTCGCTCTCTCGCTCTCTCGCTCTCTCGCTCTCTCTCTCTCTGTATTTCTCTCTCTCTGTATTTTGCTCTCTCTCTCTCTCTCTGTATTTTGCTCTCTCTCTCTCTCTCTGTTGCTCTCTCTCTCTCTATGTTGCTCTCTCTCTCTCTCTCTCTCTCTCTCTCTCTCTCTCTCTCTCTGTGTATATTTCTCTCTCTCTCTCTGTCTCTCTGGCTCTCTGTGTGTGTGTGTGTATTGCTCTCTCTCTCTCTGTATTGCTCTCTCTCTTTCTCTCTCTGTATTGCTCTCTCTCTCTGTGTGTGTATTGCGCGCTCTCTCTCTCTCTGTGTGTATTGCTCTCTCTGTGTATTGCGCTCTGTCTCTCTCTGTGTATTGCGCTCTCTCTCTCTCTCTGTGTATTGCTCTCTCTCTCTGTGTGTATTGCGCGCTCTCTCTCTCTCTCTGTATGTATTGCGCTCTCTCTCTCTCTCTCTGTGTATTGCTCTCTCTCTCTCTCTCTGTGTGTATTGCGCTTTCTCTCTCTCTCTGTGTATTGCGCTCTCTCTCTCTCTGTGTATTGCGCTCTCTCTCTCTCTCTCTCTGTGTATTGTGCATTCGCATAGGAAGGTGCAAAAGATATGCCCATAGCTGTGCCTCTAAGTTGCAAATAAAATTGTGCATCAAAACAAAATAATGTGTAAGTACAAAAGTGATTAGATTCAATAAGAAATGTGCACAGTGCTGGTGAAAGATGTGATGAGTTCGATTTTGACATAAGTTTATTTATTGTATTACATTATACTACAATTAGTCCTTGTTAAGTGTATGTGTGTATAAATGTCGTATTTAGAAAAAAAAAGCCAGTGAATGACTAGTTTCCTGAACCTCTTAACCAGTGTCTGGACGTCCCCGCTTCACAATATCTAAAGCAGCAATCCCGCCTGGGATCTTACCTGATCCGCAGTCCTTCAATGTCCAATTACCCTCATTCCCGCAATGTTATATATTGGGGGGAGGTGTTCCCTACCTGTCTTCTGGGTTAGGGGGGATTCCGATGTCTCCCGTGTGAAGCTTGAGAGTCAGATCTGGAAGAAAGCAGTATAGGTTATTTTGGTGTAGGTATAGGCCAGTTAAGATATATAGGGTAAATAAGATATCCAGATCCAGAGAGTGAAACACAGAGTGTGTGTGACAGGGAGAGACAGAGGGTGGTGATTAAGGATTTAGGAGTGTTTTATAGACGGCGGGCTTGGCAATAGTGCCCAAAGTCATCCAGTAGCTGCAGAGGCAAACAAGATCTTGCATTAAACAGGGAATGAATGGAAGGGACGTAAACATAATGATTCCCTTTTTTATAGACCACACCTTGAATATGTAGTAGTGTTTTGGGCACCACTCTATAGAAATGACATTATTGAATTAGACAATTAAGTGCAGAGAAGAGCCACCAAATGAATATTGGGGATGGATAATCTGATTTATGAGAATAGCTAAATTAGATTTGTTTACATTAGAAAAGAGGCATCCAAGAGGCGATTTGATTACTATATACAAATATATTCGGGGAGGAGCTTTCAAAAGAACTATTCATCCCAAGGGCAGTACAAACGACACAGTCGTACCTTTAAGGTTGGAAGAATGGAGATTTCACTAGCAACAAAGGAACGGGTTCTTTACAGTAAGGACAGTAAAAATGTAGAATTAATTATCCATGGAGTGTGATGGCAGATGCAATAGATTTTTTTTTCTGTTTGCCTTCCTCTGGATTAATATACTGTAAATACAAACCTAGGATAATGTGTGTAGTCTAAATTTAGCATAAGTTGAACTTAATGGACGTATGTCTTTTTTCAACCACTGTAACTATGTAACTTGTTTCATGTAACACTTTTTGATCCGTTCTCCTGTGATAGATCGGCGGAGATTTGGCTTGGGGGTTCACTAAAATGTCTGTCAGTGCAGCAGAAGAGGACCAAAGATGCAAAGATCACGTGACCAGGCAGTCACTAGATACAATTGATGCACTGCCGGAGAGAGGGCATGGCTCAAAAAGGGGTGTGCCAGAGCCTGTATCAGTAGAGGAAAGGGATGTGACTTTGTGGTGGCTATAGAAACAAAATGCTTGTTACAGTTGAATACACAAAAAAAATAATTTCAGAGTTGTTTAAAAAACAAAATGCTACAAATGTCTTAGTACAGAACTGATTTATTTAATAAATAATAATAATAAAAAAAAACACATAGGATATTGGTTGGTTTTAATCCGCTGAATAAACATGTGCTCTATAATCCGGTCCATTTATCTCAGCAAGAAAGTTTCTATTACACTATTATAAAAGAAGGGAAGCACAACTAGATCAGTATTAAAAAGGTTTCCATGGGAGACGTCATCATGGTTTGTTGTGTACACCTTTCCCTGATTTGGAGGTACTACTACCTGGAAGTTTAGAAGTGCAGACTACTTGAATTAATAATGTAAAAAGCTATTTTTACTATGAAATATTCCTATTTTGGAATTATTTGGTTATTGTTATGGAAAAACTAAAATTTGGTGTGCATTGTAATATTTTGATAGTCTGTTTTGATATAATTGCTCTTCTTTGCATCTCCATAAAGAGACGTGTGAAAACAGTAAATACATCCTTCACGACTTGGATAGATTGGCCCCATAAATGCTGAGAATCCAAATGTACACTGATTTTTATTTTAATAAACCGACAATAATATCTGGCATTGCAATGCAAAGAATGCCCTGTGGACAATCTTATTTACTGACTGCAAGTTTGTGATTCTTGTACTGTGCCAATTTTTGATGTTAATTTGTTGCAGGTTTTAATATCCTATATTGAGCAAACTAAACAGCGACTTTTAATTGTGCCTCAAATCTTTTAAGTAATGTTACAAAATCTGATGTTACTTAAAACTGCAGTTCAAGCAATATCCTACATGTGTTTTTTTTTTTTAATTTAAATAAATCAGTTGTTGTACTATGAGAAAATACTTGTAGCATTCTAATGTTTGGCTGCGCTTATAGTGCCTTGCGACGGCGTCGTGACGTCGCTCCGAAACAAATACATGGACTCCATCGCAAGCGCTTATAGTAAGCGCGACGGAGCGACCAAAAACTTTTAAGCCGTGTAAATTTGATTTTTTTTTTAGAGACAGCTGCCACATGTGATGGTCTGTCTCTAAACCAATTAAATTTGGCGGCCCGCCCCTTTTAGTGACATCACTGGCCTTGTCGCCAGCGTTGTCGCTAAAAATTAAATACAACTTTCGGCAACGGAGATGGGTGACGTCATCGGTCACGTCGCTGTCGCCAGCACTATAAGCGCGGCCTAACATGCATTTTTGTTCCTAGAGCAACCATATACAAAGTAACACCCCCTTCCCCTTCTGAAACAGCATCAACTTTTTGGGCCCTGCCCTCTCTAGCAGTGAACCAATTGAATCTAGTGCCTTGCTGGTCACGTGATCTTCACAGAACTTTGGCTGTCAGTGCAGCAGAAGATTGCATCTTGGGTATTTTGTGAACCCCCAGCCGAATTTCAGCGATTGATTACTGGAGATCGGGTTGATCAGTAACTTAGCTAATCACTTGTCAGTGTGTAGATTGTATTGATGCACATATTGAATGAAGTTGTATTCTCTTTTGTTTTTTTACTGTAGCTTTAAATGCCATTGCTTGTTATTCATTTGCAATATTTGACTTATTTACTACAGTATTGTTCATACTTCTGTTGTGGGTTAGCCTGGTTTACTTCATTTCAGCAATATTACTTCATAAACCCCATAATTATTGAGACACAAATATGGTTTATGTATTAATAACTACCAAGATTATACATTCTACTTGCTATTGGATGATTTAATATGCAGTTTTTTGATATATGGAAAGGAAAGTTCATTGGGAAAAGACACCACAACAGTTCTTAGGCTAAGTCCATGGTCAGCGCTCAGGCGCTGAGGCGCGCTGACGTTTGTCAGTGAGCCCCTGCAGCCGAAATGAGAGCGGCTTTAGCAGGGGCTCGCGCAGGCGTGCGGAGGCGTAGGTCTTACCAAATTTCTAGTTTGAGAGCTCACGGGAGCGCCGGGCCGGTAACGTGAGCGGTTCGCCCAATGAGGGCGAACCAGCTCCGTGACGTCACTGGCCCGCCCCCGGACGGCGAGCGAACTAAGGCCAGGGAAAGCACCCGCTTTGCCTCAGCGCGCCTCCACACGGCTGGAGTCACCATGGACTCAGCCTTAGCCTTAGGCCTTGGCCATGTTTGGCGTTTGCTGGCGGAAGCGTGCTGACGCACGCTCCCGCTCAGCACTGAGCCCCTACAGCCGCAATTAGAGCGGTTTTAGTAGGGGCTCACCTGCGCGGGGTTTTTTGGTGCCCATGTGACCGCAGAGCTGCTCACTCGCAACTCGCATATAAACAGACTCTACTGTTTTAACTTACATGACGCATGCGCAGTGTGCACATTACGTTGATGTGCTGCGTGAACTTCTCTGTTAGTCTCGGTAGAGCCTATACCTACCAATATGTCATAGGGTTACAATAACCCATCTAGATTATTGACATTTAGAGCATCTGCCAAGATTTTCACACTTCAAGGGAGACAGAACTAATGGGAGCACAGTGAGACGCTTGACGGAGGTTGACATAGACCAACAGCAGTCTATTATTAGTCAGTGTATAGTACAGCACTATATACTGTTTTGTGTACACTATTACACTAATATTCAATAAAGTTTTTATTTATACACAAATATTTAATAAAGTTTTTTATTTATACACACCACATCCTACCCCTGACCGTCTTTATTTTCAGGTCTGCAGTGCGCCTATCTAAAGGGGATTCTTTGGTGTATCACTCTCGATACACATTTATTAACCACAATTGAAACCAAAAGGATTTTGATCTGGTGTAGTTTGTTTTGCCGCAAAGTTTAACTACTCTTGCTTTGCCAAAGGTCCCTATCTGTCAGCGTGCTCCAATCTGTGTGAATTTGAGTTGAAATTCAGTCTTGTCAAGCGCAAAAACCCCTTGGCACAGTAATAGCTTTAATACATGGTGGCTAATGAAACCAAATTACCCATATGCATTTAAGAAAATACAAACAAAAATTAAATAAAAGGAATAATTTTCAAGCCAATGCCTGAAAAGTATGGTTTATAGCAGCGGTGCGCAAACTGGGGGCGCGTGATTTTTTGGGGGGCGCGGGTGGTTGCAGCGGTCCCTCACTCTTCCACGAGGCATTTAAATGAAATGCCGGGGGACCGCGCGAGGCCTCTGTAACCTCTACTTACCGAGGTTCAGCCGGCTTCGGGACGCATGACCATGGCAACACAGCGTCAAATGACATCGTGGGGGTCATGTGACGTCACACGCGAGGTAAGGGGGGCGCAGGAACAGAAGAAAGGCAGGGGGGCACAGGAAAATAAGTTTGCGCGCCCATGGTTTATAGTGAAACTAAAATGTAGTGATAAATGTTGCTGGGTGCTCAGAAATGGATGTATACATACATATGTCCCAACAAGAATGACCTAGGCGACAGTGGAGACAAGAAAAACAAACATAGGGTAATACGTTCTAACAATTTCACCGCCAGAGGGTAAGATATGCACTTACAGTGTGTAAGATATAATCAGGCCTTGTATCCACTCTGGGATCTGGAACAATTATGAAGAATCTGGAACATCCAGCAGCATCTCATCCGCAGGAAGCGTATCCTCGTGCGTAGTGTCACATGTAGGAAGAGAAGTGGGACACATACATAGTGTAACACAGTTTATTGTAAAATTAATAAAAATGACAATAGGTAAAATACTCACACTTTGTGAGTTATCATAAATACTTTTGAGAATTTAGAGCATCTCACACTCATCAAGGGTTGGTTAGTAGGACATTATATAGGGAACCTACATAGACTGTTTATAGATCCACGGATACCCACCCTTGATGAGTGTGAGATGCTCAAAATTCTCAAAAGTTTTTATGATAACTCTCAAAGTGTGAGTATTTTACCTATTGTCATTTTTATTAATTTTACAATAAACTGTGTTACACTATGTATGTGTCCCACTTCTCTTCCTACATGTGACACTACGCACGAGGATACGCTTCCTGCGGATGAGATGCTGCTGGATGTTCCAGATTCTTCATAATTGTTCCAGATCCCAGAGTGGATACAAGGCCTGATTATATCTTACACACTGTAAGTGCATATCTTACCCTCTGGTGGTGAAATTGTTAGAACGTATTACTCTATGTTTGTTTTTCTTGTCTCCGCTTGCGCCTAGGTCATTCTTGTTGGGATATCTATCTGTTACCAGCCCGTGGAGCGGTAGACCTTTTGGCTGCAGACTGAGTCAGGGAAAGTTAGATTGTGAGGTATTATACCCTCCAGTATATGTGGTAACTTTATCATTTGTAATTCTTTGTGTGATTGCGCTTATTGTATATTTCTGTTTTCTATACATACATATGTATTTATAAATATAGATGTATGCAGTATACACACTTTGTGAAGGGAAACATTATGGTTGTGCCTCGAAGGTCAGGTTTGGCAAAGCTGGATTCGAGTAAAGCCTTTTTTCCTCCTCCCCCTTCACTGTATTTAGCCACAAAATATTGTTCTAAATGCATTATAATTACAGTGAAAGTCTTCGGGTACAGGATGAGAACTTTGCAACATTCATTGCAATAAAGTCATTTTAAAAATACTTGTGACAGGGTTGATTTAATTTGATTCCCCCCCCCCCCACTTGTGAAATAACATTGTGTGTATTTATTCAATTGGAAGCCAAAACGTTTCTTCCAATGAGAGAAAATGTAAAATATTTAAGCCGCTATGTGGTGCGCATAATTTAAACAAGTCAATCTTTGTTGGAAAGAATAACCGCCTAGTTTTAAAACCTGTCTTTTGTTTAAATGAGCCTTTAACGTGACATACATTAAAATATGCTATGAGTGATATCAATAGGGATATTTATTTGAATGACTAAACAGCAAATTGGTTTCTTTACAGAAAGTAATTAAGACCGTATGGGGCATGAGGCACCTGTAAGAGACTGTTTCTTACTAATGATCTATTAATTAGAGAACACATCCCAGCAAGTGTGTGGATCTCTCGGGGACCGTCTATGATTGACACTTAAAGATAGATAATTGTACAATTCAGTTTTTTGTGATAATTGAACATAAAATGTAAGTCTTAAATGTTGCTAAATGCCAAGCCACGATCTGATCTACTGTTTAAAGATTTTATATAGTTATATAATGATATGTTGTGCTTGTGTAATCTGTATTGTACGTATTAGAATTCAGTTACATGCATTCATTTTGCAACGTTTCACTTTTCGACAAACTGCATATCCGATGCTTTATAATACATACTGATCATCAAATCGCATAGACGCAGTTGAGCGAAATTGCCCAGCTCAGTCTTTGTGAATGTTTTGTGGTGTATTTTTAGCCCTTAACCTTGTCTGACAAAGGTAAAAATGCCAGTGATGCTTGTGCTCAAAAACACAATAGAAAGCCTGTTACTTTGGAGGTAAACCTTCATAGAAAAGTCGAGTCCAATACGGAAATTGGCCGATCGTTGGATATCCCTCGTACAACAATTGTGACAATTCTGAAAGACAAGGCAAAAATATTGGAACAGGTTAAGGGCTCAACTCCTATGCAAGCAAAAACAATGTGATAGATGGATTGCTGAGGTTGAAAAACTCCTTATCGTATGGCTGGAAGATAAATCCCAGCATCATGTGCCCATTAGTTTAGCCATAATCCAAGCCAAGGCTTTGGCTTTTGAGGACATTCGCAGAAGCATGGAAAAGGGTCCAAGAATGAAACATTCACTGCAAGTAAGGGCTGGTTTATGCTTGTTTAAAGACAGGACAAACTTGCATAACATTAATGTGACTGGGGAAGCTGCTAGTGCTGATGAGGAGGCAGCTAAATCTTTCCCCTGCTAAATTAGCATAAAATTATAGAGGATATTGCGCTCGTCAATTGTTCAATGTACTGTAGACGAGACTGGGCTCTACTGGAAGAAAATGCCTTGTAGAACCTACATTGCAAAAGAGGAAACATCTATGGCTGGTTTTATAGTTGCCAAGGACAGGCTTACTCTTTTGATTGGATGAAATGTAGGGGATTTAAGAATAAAAACCTTGATTGTCTACAATGCAGAAAATCCTAGGGCACTTAAGACCACACTTGCAGTGAATTTGGAAGTCCAACCATAAGGTTTGGGTTACAGTCTATTTGAGGACTGGTTCCTGCTTCTGAATTATATTTCAAGAAGACTCTTGCTTTTAAAGCATTGCTACTCCTGGACAATGTTTCTGGCCATCCTGTATTTCTGGATGACATGCAGCCAAACATTATGGTGGTGTTCACTTGAGAAAGGCAAGAAGGCCAAAACGTGTTTCTATGGCATAATACATTTTTTGATTGAAAATCCGCAGTGCCCTTGTCCATCTATTGCAGGCCTGCACAACTCCAGTCCTCGAGGGCCGCAAACAGGCCAGGTTTCAGGATGTCCCTACTTCAGCACAGCTGGCTCAATTAGTGGCTCAGTATGACTGAGCCACTAATTGAGCCAGCTGTGCTAAAGTAGGGATATTCTGAAAACCTGGCCTGTTTGCGGCCTTTGAAGACTGGAGTTGTGCAGGCCTGATCTATTGCATTGTTGTTCATGCCCCCCAACACCAGCCTTGTGGACCAGGGAGTTATTGCTTCCTTGAAGGCCTAGTTTCTTAGGCGAATGCCATCGCCATCAGGACAACTGATGAGGAAGGAGGTCCAACCGTAAAATAATTTTTAAAGGGTTTCAACATTCTCCATGCAGTTAAAAACATTGGTGATGCATGGGATGAAATGAAACAATCAAATTTAAATGGTGTTTGGCACAAATTGAGACCTGATTTTTATATCTGATTTCCAAGGTTTTACAGAGACCATTGCAGAGGTTACTCAAAGTTTTGTGCAAATGGGTAAAGATCTCAATTTAGAGGTGGAAACAGGATGTTGATGAGTTGCTGGCATCACATTCTAAGGAATTAAGCAATGAGCGTCTACAATTAAGCCTGGGACATAGTAAGCGCTTAGGTGCTGCTGCTCGCTCTTGCTTGCTGCCGCTCGCTCTACCAGGAGCTTTTTGCTGTCCTGGCAGAGGAGACAGCAAGTGCGCTTGGGAGGCGGGTATCACTGAGTGTGTGTCACTTGGTAGCTGTCAGTGTGTGTGTGTCACTTTGAAGTGGTCTGTGTGTTTGTGTGTCACTGTGGAACCTGTGTGTATGTGTGTGTGTGTGTGTGTGTGTGTATGTGTGTGTGTATGTACAGACACACACAGACACACACACACACGACACACACACACAGACACAGACACACAGACACACACACACACACACACAGATACACACACACACAGATACACACACACACAGACACACACACAGACACACACACACAGACAGACACACACAGACAGACACACACACACACATATATAATCACACACACACCACCTTGCTGCACCACTGCTCCGAGACACAACCCCTTCCTCTCCCCCCTCCCCGCCCCCCCCCGGCGGCCGCGCAACCCCCCTCCATCTCCCTTCTCCCTCCACCCACCCTCTCTCCCTTCTTCCCCCTCTCTCTCCCTTCTGCCCCCGCTCTCTCTCCTTTCTGCCCCCTCTCTCTCCTTTCTGCCCCCTCTCTCTCCCTTCTGCCCCCCCTCTCTCTCCCTTCTGCCCCCCCTCCCTCTCCCTTCTGCCCCCCCTCCCTCTCCCTTCTCCCTCCACCCACCCTCTCTCCCTTCTCCCCCTCTCTCTCCCTTCTCCCCCCCTCCCTCTCCCTTCTGCCCCCCCTCCCTCTCCCTTCACCCACCCTCCCTCTCCCTTCTCTCCCTTCTGTCCCCTTCTCTCTCCCTTCTGCCCCCTTCTCTCTCCCTTCTGCCCCCCCTCCCTCTCCCTTCTGCCCCCCCTCCCTCTCCCTTCTCCCTCCACCCACCCTCTCTCCCTTCTCCCCCCTCTGACACACACACAGACACACACACAGACACACACACAGACACACACACAGACACACACACAGACACACACACAGACACACACACAGACACACACACAGACACACACACAGACACACACACAGACACACACACAGACACACACACACACACACAGACACACACACACACAGACACACACACACACAGACACACACACACAGACACACACACACAGACACACACACACAGACACACACACACAGACACACACACACAGACACACACACACAGACACACACACACACACACACACACACACACACACACAGACACACAGACACACACACACAGACACACACACACACACACACACACACACACACACACACACACACACACACACACACACACAGACAGACAGACACACAGACACACAGACAGACAGACAGACACAGACAGACACACACACACACACACACACACACACACACACACAGACAGACAGACAGACAGACAGACAGACAGACAGACAGACAGACAGACAGACAGACAGACAGACAGACAGACAGACAGACAGACAGACAGACAGACAGACAGACAGACAGACAGACACAGACAGACAGACACAGACAGACAGACAGACAGACAGACAGACAGACACACACAGACAGACAGACAGACAGACAGACAGACACACACACAGACAGACAGACACACACACAGACACACACAGACAGACACACACACAGACAGACACACACACACACAGACAGACACACACACACAGACAGACACACACACAGACAGACACACACACAGACAGACACACAGACAGACACACACACAGACAGACACACACACACACAGACAGACACACACACAGACAGACAGACACACACACAGACAGACAGACAGACACACAGACAGACACACACACAGACAGACACACACACAGACAGACACACACACAGACAGACACACAGACAGACACACACACAGACAGACACACACACAGACAGACACACACACAGACAGACACACACACAGACAGACACACACACAGACAGACACACACACAGACAGACACACACACAGACAGACACACACACAGACAGACACACACACAGACAGACACACACACAGACAGACACACACACAGACAGACACACACACAGACACACACACACACAGACACACACACAGACACACACACAGACACACACACAGACACACACACAGACACACACACAGACACACACACAGACACACACAGACACACACAGACACACACAGACACACACCTCGGTGCTGCGGTCTGGTTGCTCTGAAGTGAATAATGGTGGACCGGCTGCAGCCCCATTGGATGGGAGCGGTCACGTGACCGTTCCTCCGCTTCCCCGAGCGGAAGTTTCTCCTCCTCCGCACGCATCAGCACGCATCAGCACGCATGTGGAGGGAGAAACTATAGCCGCGCTGATTACAGATGCAGGGGCTTTGTGCATCTGTTCAGCGCGGCTCAGCCCGCCTCAGCGACGCTGAGTTTACTATGTCCTGGACCTTAGAATAACAAAAATTACAGATGAAGAGGTGCAACAATCTGTTGAAGAAATTCCTCCTTGTAAAGCTTTAACAAAAAAAACTGTTGAGTGAGGCATTTAAGCATATTGATAGTGCATTGACCATATTTAACGAAAATGACCCCAACACAGCTCTTCAGTCAGTTGAAGGAGGTCCAACCTAATCAGCTGCTACAGAGAGCTCTACAGGTAGAAAAGGAAAGCATCTGTGCAGACCTCCTTTAAAGAGCTTCAAGAGAACAAAATCATCCAGGCCACCAAGAAGTCCTTCCCAATCCCCTCCCAAAAGACCTTTTAAATCCCCTCAAGATACCCCCACCCCAATCACCTTCCATCCTCCAATAATTGATATTGCTTATACAGTCTTTGGTTATCTTCCATAATGCGTTCTTGAAAATAGCGTTGGAAAGTGATGTCGTAAAGCGAAACCCTTTTTCCCATAGCATCAATGTTATAAATTGATGTTGCGTTCCTGACCAAGGCCAAGAAGGCCTTTTTAACCCAAAATGATCCAGAATATTGTATGAAAGCAATAATATATGCAGTACATACAGTAATTATGATGTATAAATATATTTAATATAATTCTATACAGTAGTACATTGTATCATGCTCCCTCCTTCGCCCTTCTCACCCGCCCTGCAACCAGTCAGTTGCTGCGCCGGGGGCATTCTTCCCACCCCACCCCATCCCTCCAAGGTCCGACTGCACACAGATATAACACTTGAGTGCCGACTTAGTATTCTCAGGTTATTACGTAGTTTACTGTGAGTGTGTCCCTCCCACCCATGTGTAACTGAGATGGAACAGTAGCTGGTTTAGGACTCGGACATATGTTAATAAACACAAGAACCTAAGTGCTGTGCCAATGGCACATACAGGACAGCGCCAGCATTGGTACAAGTTGTGCTAAATCACTGCTGTGGGCATTGATACCAGCAGGCAGATATTGTTGCATGATTTTATGCTATAGTACTGGTAGTGTGCATGTTAGTGAATTGGTGGCACTGGTAGTGTTGTAGTGATCTTTGTAATTAACCCTCTCCTTCTGAGCCTTTTGAATGCTGGGTGCACATACGTTTCTGATGATTAATGTTGATTCATCTTGATTAAAATGAGTCTTTCAATGCTACCATAGTTTTGACTGGCGGTCGGTTAGGATTGCACCAGCTACACTAAACACTTTGACAACACACTTGCTCAGCTACTCCACTGGCACTTTTGCAAGAGCAGGCCATATTTGTGTTTTAGCAGCCCAGTATGCAAGAGGACTAGAGTCAGGAGGCAGGAATGAATGATCACCCATATATGTCTCCACCATGTACATAGCAAAGCAGTATTAGAGGTGGCTGCTGTTTGTGCACTAGTGCGAACCATGCCATAGTGATAAAGCGTTTCCCATAGTGATGGGCCACAACTTCTGCTGCTGTTTCTGCCACCGATCATCACCACTACCAAAAGCCACTTGGCTTGAGAGGAAGAAAGCGGCAGTATCCGCCATGTTGTCGGTTTGTGTGTGGAAGGTACGCCCACTAAGGTTGCTCTGTGAGCCTTCATTGCCACCACCGCTCTATCTTTCCTCATTTTCCAAAACTGCCTGGACACAATTGGCTTCGCCTTGCAATTTGTCACAGTCTCTTTACCATGAAGTGAAAAGTCTTTCAGTCTGTCTTTTAATCGAGGGTCTAAAAGAGTAGTGACATGTCTGGTTTGCAATCTGCTGCTGCGCAGGATAGCGCTAGCACCCACACCATAATCATCATAAGTTTGTCTACTACTTTGAATGGTGGTGGTGGGCGCAGAGGTGCAAAGATGGGTAACCGGTGTACCTCTTTTCACAACTGTTAGATACAAGCTACATGTAGCTGTAGTCTGATCCTTTTGAGAGCTGGGGAAAAAAAGCGACATAATAGCTCTTGCATTGAAAGTACAGCCAACAAGAGACGTAACCGGTGGTTCTCGATGCTGCAAAATGTAATCGTGCTAGTCGATGTTGGTCCCAAGTCATCGTCATTACCACAAGAACCAAGACTTGTCAATGGTACTAGTGATGATGAAGTCTTTGTAAAAGAGTGTGCTGCTGATGAGGGGGAAAGTAACATCAATGTTACTTGTGATGATGGTTATATTTATTAAACAATGAATTTAATAAACTGCTTGGAGTTTTCGCTTTACATGTGGTTGAATCTGTATTTTCACAATCTTTAACACTTATCACAGGAGCATCAGTTTAAAACATTACCACATTTATCATCACACCCACCACCAACAGTGCCCCAGCATCACAACTTAAATCAGTCTTTCACTCCATCAGCGACATCGTCATCATAATCCACATCATTCATAACAAGTGTTTATTTGAATGGATTAATAAGCATCAAGTCCACCCCCCTGCTCCTCAGTCAAATCTCTGTGATTCTCCCTCTTCAGAGTCTTGAGCCATCAATGCCAAAGCCTGTTTGATGTTAATAATTGTTTTGCAAAGATACAAGAATGATGTGCCTTTTGCAGATTACTTCATAGTGGGCTTGGCAGCAGTAACAGGCAGAACAGGCAGAACAGCAGCTGGCACTGGTGGTGGTTGTGGGCCTGGCTTTTCCCTGGAACTGACAGTGTAATTAACATTCTCAATATTATGTTTCTCCATATTACCAATTTTCGTTTCAGAAGTACTACTAGCGCTAGTAGCCGGGGGCCCTATTAGGCTTCTTGAAGTTCCCATTTCCATTTTAAATCTCAACTGGACGTTCATTGTCTAGGTGGGAGGTCGACCTTCTGTAGTGAAATTGGGATTCAGTCACAGTATGAGTGTCCTTCTGCTTATTCTTGCTGTGATTAGTAGGCGCACCAGCAGCACCACCTTTCACTAATTTAACTTTATCCAATTCACCATCAAAACCACAACGACCATGACCAAAAAAAACTGTCCACCTGTTCTTGCCTCTCCCTGTCTACTTTCAAAAAGTTCTTCAAACTTGCATCCATTACTATTTGAGATATTATTATTTGTTCACGTGTTATACAGTATATGCTAGTGCTATACTAGGCTTGCTAGCTAGCCTAGGGTTAAACAGACTCTGATCTGCTGCTATATTATTACTGTATAATAAGTCAGAAAAATCTCCTGTTCTATCGTGTGCGTGCAAAGAATGAGAGAAACTAAATGTGTAAAAGTTTAACCCTCCTTAAAACTAATTGACACAGTATTGTTGTTAATATTATAATATAATTATTAATATACTGCTATATCATATGTATACTAGACACCGTGCAGGACACAAGCCAAGGCCACTGAGGCCAGGAATGCACCACACCAGCCCAGGGAGTGAACTGGACACAGACACGGGGGTCAGTCCAGGTTAATGGTTAAGATACAAGTTTTTTATTACGTAAATAATGTATGAATTATTTATTTATTTATAAAATATTTTACCAGGAAGTAATACATTGAGAGTGACCTCTCGTTTTCAAGTATGTCCTGGGCAATGTTTGACTTCTAGTACTGCAGAAGCCCTAGCCAAGCCCTGCCTACAAACCAGTGGCTTAAACTTGAGGCTGCATCCCTACCTATATACTACCATAAAAATTCTGTTTGTGGATTAGGATTCTATTTCCGGATTCCTAATCCATTGGGACAAATATTCAGTGACGAGACTGATCCACAGAATTGCACGGCTGAAACAAACTAGCCAAGTCGTGGCAGATTTGGATTTCGGCTAAAATGTGGCCCATTTCTGCTTATGACAAACAGGAAACCTCATAAGGACAGCCATGGGTTAATATAATATAATAATATCGAGACGGTAGATTGCTGAAGGTATATATTCGGTAGACCTTAAAGCCTGATTCATTTATTTTGTCACCACAGTATCTTCATCACCAAGTATAATGCAACAGGGATTTTGAGCGCTCCATTTGCATTTCTCCTTTGCTCCTTCTTTTAAGCATGTCAATCACCTCTCAAATACCGTGTTCTGTTAAGTTCTTTCTACAGACAGCTCTTGGTGTATTTTTAAAATAAAAGCATACATACAAAAAGAAACATAAAACATATTGAAAATGTGGTCTTACAAAGAAGGAGGGGAGGGGGGAAATAAATCACTGAATGGGAATGGTGAATTATTTTTATTAGCTTGAATCTTCTGTCCCATCTAGGAAAATGTAACTAATAGCAGTTATGTTCTATACTCCAGTTTTTTCCCCAAATGAATGTCTTTTTTTTTTTTTTTTTTAAATATAGTGTATAAAAATCTAAAGCCAAACAGCAAAACGACAAACACAGATCCATGATCTTTTCATATTGTCATTGGGCATGAGTTATTGTGTTTTCCAAGCAAGTGATTATATTCGTATACCATGTTGCATGCCTCCTACTTTCTCATAATCTTAATTTTAATGTATTTTTTCTCTCCAAATCCCGTATTCAATATTTCATTAAAAAGACGTCTGGGAATTCTATCAGAGACCCATTCCCTGATTGATGGTTTTTAAACCAAACTTCAGGGGCTCTTAAATCTCGTCAACTTCAGTCTTTTTGCCTCCTGGGACTGCTTACAATTACATCTTTAGCCTCCTGAAGCAAGTAGTATAAGTGTATGCTTCCTGTTGCCTGCCAGCCTTATGCAAATCACAAAGCGTTGGCAGATTAGAACAGTGGAAAATGCCTGGAGTACCTGGGGACGAAAGCAACCCCATGATCCTGTGGGGTTAGGACTTCAGGTATTAGTAACAACATGTCAATCTGGATTAGAAATGGGATAAAGATGTTTGGCAGGCATAAAAATAATTTCTTCATGTAAAAGTAGGTAAAGTTTGCTGCTGGCAAGCAGTACATTCCAGTGAAAGAAAGGTAAATGTAGATGTTTAGGGTGAATGAGCTAAAATGTAAACGTAGGTTGCATAGCAGATGAGATGTTAATTTGTGCCAATAATGCCACAGGGGAGAATGGATTACTTATACCCTCTAGTGTACAATGGAAGTAAAGAATTGTGTTGTTTTGTGGAAATTACTTAAAATGCTACATTGCAGCTCTCAGGATAAAGCTTGGTAACCAGAGAATGAACAGGGTTGTATTTATGAAAATATATATTCCTGTTTAAATACACAACGGAAGACTACATGAATACTCTATAAAAAAGGTGTAAAATGATTAGATACTTCATGGTTTTGTTCACAGTTTTCTTTCCAATGTTGCTAAGCAAAAGTATAGCATGGATACATAGAATTTTTTTAAATATATTAAATATTTGAACAAAAAAGAAATCCCCATTGTAACGAGTTTCAGTATGCCTCATTTTTTTTTTATAGCTTATAATGTTAATATTATAAATACATTTTTTTTTATTGACTCATGATTTGAAAATATTTTTCCATTTTTCAGGCAACTTGGGTATGCTCTCCAGCAAGAACTGAAATAATAAACCTGGAAAGTGGCAACATAGAGGACATTTTAAGTAAGTACTTTCTTTAGATTTGTATATTTAGCTTTTTTTATATTTGTGTTTTGTTTCTAAATATATGAAAATTTGTATCAATAAAAAAAAATATACACACACGTTTTATTACAATTAAGAGTGCTTATTATTATTATTAAACCACCTTTAGTCAGCATTACTTTTGTTGGCAAAAGTTTAGCTGCTCATACAGCATGGAAAGTTTGTATAGATTAGAGCAGAGGTGCGCAAAGTTTTTTTGCTGTGCCCACCCCCCATGTGCTGGCCCCAGCGCTCGCACCGCCCCCCTCTCTCGTGATCCAGCATCACGTGACCCGCGGCGTCATCTGACACGTCACATCACCCCACGACCAGGAGCCTGCTGAATCCTGGTAAATTGAGGTTGCAGAGGCCTCGTGCAGTCCCCCGGCATTTAATTTAAATGCCTCGGGGAAGAGCGCGGGGCCGCTGCAATTGCCACGCCCCCCCCCCAGAAAAATCCCCCCAGTTTGCGCACACCTGGATTAGAGGTTACATTTTCTTGCATTATTCAAAAAATCGCAAACCAAGGGCAGGGGGAGGGATAGGGGATGGGAAGGAGACCCTCGCTACTGCTATAGGTAATAAGAGTGATTGGTGCTAATGAACAGGGAGAGAAAGGACCCCAATGTAGAGAGCACTCTATCACCATATAGTCACAGAATCAGCGCACAATAGTGAACCAAGTATAATGGAATGGGTGTGGTATGTGTATAGATATGATGTACTTATTAAAAAACACTTTAATAGAGAGTCATACTCAAAGAATAAAATAGAACGCTGTAGAGTCCAGATATGAGTGATTAGACTCAAAAAATGAACCAACACTAGAGCGTGAAATTTTAAAAATAATGGCCGTAAGGATACCTCGGTGGGGTGGTAAAATAGATAATGCCCTCCGAAGGCAGTGCAATACTGACTGATGTAGTGCTAATCTGGTGTGCCTATCTCGGATGAGGTGCAATGAACTCTCCAAACCACTAATAACATACAGATAGTAGGGTAGACGCTGCAGTAGATAGAGCTGCTGTAAGTGTGGTAGCTTATTAAAAAAAATCGAGTACTTTTTATCTTCATTTCTAAACAAAACTTGATATGTTTGCTAAAACATTATCAACATTGAAGATATGCAGTTATACATTTTAATTTTACAGTAGCCACTGCAGGTATGAAATAAATGTTAAAATATATACACAAGCCAAACCTAACCGTCAGCAAATCTAGTTTTTAAAGAATAGAGCTTATTGCTATGGAAATTCTTTTGTATGGTCTCAGTGCAAATGTTCAGCTGTTGGGTGTCAGGTTATTGGAACGAGTGTCATTGATAAAGAACCATATTCCCCATTTACATATCTTTGTGCTCCATTCTACTAATGGTGGTGGTGACTTTTATTCGTTGTAATGGAATCTTAGCAAGATTCATAGTTGAAATAGAGGTGTGAGAAGTATCATTGAGCCGTGGTTGCCATTTGTAACATATTTCAATAAACCTTAGATGCAAAGAGTGCACGTAAAACAAACACCTTTTTTACAATATATGAATACTTTGATTACCTTTATTGAAAACGAATGACCTAAACTGCCTATCAATTAGTTCTCCTGTGATTGTTCAGCAAAGATTCTCCTTCCCAGGGTTCACTAAATGCCGCCTTTGAGTTTGAATCAATCCATCAGTCAGTGTAACTCAGCAGCTACAATATATTCTTAGTAATAAGGTATTATAACGTTACCTTAATATAAGGTAACGTTATCTTGTGTTAGTCTACAGCTCAAACTACTGGGAATATTGGCAATGCATTATCACAAACAGGAAAGTGTTGTAAAGATCTTGTACTGCTGGTGATGTGCTAAAACCTGCTATAGAAATCAAAGTATGCTCGGTATATTAAAACGCATTAAAAATGGCATTGATTTGTGTTTAAAAAAAAAAATGTAATAAGTATCATTTAATACTGTAGAACTGATTTTATTAAAAAAAATTAAAAAACACATAGGATAATCCAAGGATTGCTTCTTTAGATTCCAAAATTTTCAGAGGCTGTATTCGGACAACTTTATGCAAGTGAGCTATTAATCCCTTTATTTCGTGCATTCAAAATACATTCTTAAACTTGTGGTCTCAAGTCCTTAGATATCATCAAATCACGTTTCCAACAGAGAGGGGGTGTAACTTTTTTTTTTTCATTCTTGATTATGGAAGACTGAGGCAATGGATATGTGGTGCTTGAGTCTGTGATTGCTTCACCATAGAATGTTTGTTAAAGATGTGTGCATTAAGATTTATTTATTTTTTTACTTTTACTAATCTCTATCACAGAATGTATAGCCGCGAGGGGCACAGTGTGCAATGTCCCAGACGTATTGCAAATATTGCAGCCCATGAAATAGAATATATTGCTTATTTTGAACGAAAAAATTGTCTAGACATTGAACATGCGTATTTCTGTGAAAACATGACAATAGAATACACATCCTTAGGACTCCTATGAATTATTAGCTATTCATTAGTTTATTTATTTTTATTAGCACATCGTAGGGCTATTGAAAATTGATTATAATCTTTTTTCTTTTTCAGGAAATGCAGATGTCGCTTTAGTCAATTTTTATGCTGACTGGTATGTTTACTGCTCATATCTTCTCACACTGTATTTCAAAGTTGTTTGTTTAATGAAAAGTCTTGGAACTTTGGCAAATATAAAATATATTAAAAATAATTGTCCTATATTTTTTATTTGCAGTGTACCACACCATTTATACTGCTATGAATAATATAACATGGAAACAAAAATCAAGCACAGTTAAAAATATATATTTTTATTTTTACTAAACTGCTTAGGAAGAGAGGAATAAATATGAATGTGTCAAATGCATTTCTGAAGAGGAGAATCATACATAATGTTAAATTAACATGAAACTATTTTTGAACAAAGTGCAATTATTTGTTGTTTTAGTGCAAAACAATTATTGTACATTTGTTGTGGTACCTTTTTTAAAGGACCAATAAGACTGTGTGTAATAGATGTTCATGTGCACAGATTTTTAAAACACCTGATTTTCTTAATAGGTGCAGATTCAGTCAAATGCTGCACCCCATATTTGAGGAGGCATCCAATATAATTAAAGAAGAATATCATGATAGAAATAAAGTAGTGTTTGCCAGAGTGGATTGTGATCAACATTGTAAGTATCAATTGTATATGTATATGTTGTTATAACATCTGAAGGCTTTGTTTCCTAATCTTGACCTCCTACAAACACTGCACACAAAGGAAATGTAAATGTTTTGTGTGAAACTTCTAATTTATTTTTGGTGGTCAATTTTAAGTGTTTAAATTGTGCTTTGGAGACGTTCAGCCAATTACCCATGGCTTTTTTCCCCCCTTTTGCCTAAAGAATGGTGTTGATCACTTCAAATCAAATTCAAGATAGGTGTAAATTAATCCGGAGAAAACTGTACAGCACATTAATTTTGTTAAGGACATCACTCAAAATGTAAAAGTTACAAATGTATTGTACAACTCAAAGAATATTTTGGTTACTGCCAAAGCACAATAATAATAAAATAAATGTTTGTAGCTAATGTTAGTTCATTAAAAAAAAAAAGGGGGGGGGAGCTCCAGCTACTACACCACAATGTTTTTATTTACAAGAGCACCTACAATTTTGGTTAATAGTTATGTTTTTAAAAACATATAATTGTTAAACATTTAAAAAAAGAACAGATGGCTGCCACTTTACAACTTTGATGTCGCTTATGGAACAGAGGTTCCAGGTATCAGACATCAATGTAATTTCACATAACTTTAAATTATCTCTATAAATTACAGGTACACCAGAACATACAATGTTACTAAATTATCTATCAACATAGACACTTCTAAAACTGGTGATGTATGGCACCTGCAAAAACAGTCTTGAATAAAATGTTTATATTAAAATATCACCTTTTAAATCATCCCCTCCTAAATGAATTCTCGTGATGTGACATCTGAACAGCAGAGATGCAGACCCTAAACTTGGCCACACAAAGGAAAACCAGGATGTTCAGTATTTAACCTAATAATTTCATACAGCGCTCATCCCACAAAACTGCAATATACATAGAATTTTAAAGGCACCGTCCTTGCCCTATGCCTGAGGTACAGGGAGATCATGATTCGCCCAAGGTGACAAGGGTCTGACACCAGGATTTGAACCAGGCTTCTTTACTTCAGTCATTGTCTTTTTTGCTTCATACGCACACAAATTAAAAATTTTTTTTAATGCACTTCTTTTAAATAAGGTGTTTTTATTATTATTATTTTGTAATAAACTGTATTTTATTCCTATAAAGTTAGACCACTACTTGTCCCCGTCCCTCTTCCTCGACTATCTTGAATGGATTATCCTCTCCCCTCTCCCCCCTCCCCCCTCCATCCCCTTCCCTTCTCCCCCTCTATACCTACCTCCCATATCCTCCTTTCTCTTCTCTTTTTCCTATCCTTTTCTGTCTGCTCTAAGCTTTGAACAAGGAACCAAAAATTGGTACAAAGCATAAGAAACCGGGTCGATGAGGGAGTAAATCCCTAATTGGGTGCTCTAAAAGCCTCCCGGTGAGCCGTGCGGTCTCAATATAGACTATTAAATGAGCAGGGTTCCCAACCCCATACAAATGAATATAATAAATGTTCAATGATTGATTCCCAGCATTTAGTCACAATAGAATCAAAGCAATATATGCCAACATAGGGAAAAGCCTTCTAACCTGACCGGTGAACTTGCTGCTCCACCTGGCGGTCCCTCTCTGGGCGGACTTTCCGATCCCCCGTGGCTTCACGTGAAAGGGAGTAAAAATACTCACAAAGCTGCTTAGGCTCCGCTAAGCTGTATTTGGGGAGAAGGGTCAACTCTGCTCCGTCGTGTGCGTCCGTCCCGGCGGTAGTATCCAAATTGAAAGTCATGGGACTAAGAGCACTGCAAAACAGGGTCAGCTGACCCTGTTTTGCAGTGCTCTTAGTCACATGACTTTCAATTAAGAAACCGGGTGTTCAGGTGAAAAATAAACACACACAATTTCAAACCACTCAATGTATTTAGAATCTAAACACAGAGAAGAAAAATGTTGATTATCAGTTTGTGATGTGAACACTACTAACGGTAATTTGTCTCAAACCTCCGGGGAGGAATGAAATGTAAAAATGTGTACATCCTTGTAAACGCAATAAAAAAAGATTGAAAATAAAATAAAAAATTAGACCACAATCTTATTATGGCTGCTAAACTCCTTTCAGTGAAATGAGTATGCCTCAATATGATAAAATTAAAAGACCCTTTTTCTAATAAAAGACTTTGTACTCTGCATAACAATAGCTCGTTGCTCTTGGTGGCGGGAGAAAGTTATTAGAATTACACCCGAGAGTTGGTTGCATTCGGTCTCTGAATAATTGTATACTGCGTGGAAATAGAAAGGCTCTGTGGAAATAGAAGATATTTTGGCTGCTGTATCTACAGTGTAGAACATTTTTAGATTTACCGTTCGTTTAAAATTTTGAATGTGTGATAAATGTTACTACGATTTTCTTCCAACATTGTATTGTAAACCTCACAAACAGTTTTTCAATAGCACATCTAAACAGTCATAGATGAAGGTTCTTTAAAAATGTCTATATGGACCCATGTCAGTAAAGAGAAGGTTCAACAATTGTCATTTGTATTGATCAAAAAACAAACAATACAGACCGGCGCCTAAAGAGTCCAATATGGGTAGAAATAAAGTCCAATTGTGATGAAGTGTCAAGAAGTATTAAGTCCAATCTTGCACTTCCAAAATACACAGCAGGATATTATGTGGTACATGTAAAGCAAAAAGAGAAAAAAGAGAAAACCATCATAGTGCAAAACTGCTTCAAATTATAACAAACAAGACAAGAGAAATACTAGACAAACACTAGCAAGGCTGAGAAATAATACAAAGAGTTCATTTAATACACATAACATAAAAAGAACATAGGCAGATGACGAATCCGGTTTGGAAAAACCAGAATCCTACTTACAAGACGTTCGCAATATACACGCAAAGATATAAGGTGAGTAGTAAACGGCTACGGCATCAGGTGAATGCGTGGCATCCAGGAGCTGCTCCAAACACTGTCCTCCACTCCGCAACTGGATGTGCGTCACTGAACCTCCAGGACAACCTCGGTCTGGGACTCTCCAAACGCTCTCTGCCACTCCGTGGCCGGAAATACGTCACCGGGGGTGGGTCAAACGCCGGAACCCCCTTCTCCTACTGCTGGTATTGCGATTACGCTCTCGTGAGTGCTCTGCCTTAGTCCTACGAGTAACTCCTACAAACTGCCCTAGTCCTACGAGTAACTCTAACAAACTGCCCATTAGGGCAGTTTGTTAGAGTTACTCGTAGGACTAAGGCAGAGCACTCACGAGAGCGTAATCGCAATACCAGCAGTAGGAGAAGGGGGTTCCGGCGTTTGACCCATCCCCGGTGACGTATTTCCAGCCACGGAGTGGCAGAGAGCGTTTGGAGAGTCCCAGACCGAGGTTGTCCTGGAGGTTCAGTGACGCACATCCGGTTGCGGAGTGGAGGACAGTGTTTGGAGCAGCTCCGGGACGCCACGCATTCACCTGATGCCGTAGCCGTTTACTACTCACCTTATATCTTTGCGTGTATATTGCGAACGTCTTGTAAGTAGGATTCCGGTTTTTCCAAACCGGATTCGTCATCTGCCTATGTTCTTTTTATGTTATGTGTATTAAATGAACTCTTTGTATTATTTCTCAGCCTTGCTAGTGTTTGTCTAGTATTTCTCTTGTCTTGTTTGTTATAATTTGTAGCAGTTTTGCACTATGATGGTTTTCTCTTTTTTCTCTTTTTGCTTTACATGTACCACATAATATCCTGCTGTGGATTTTGGAAGTGCAAGATTGGACTTAATACTTCTTGACACTTCATCACAATTGGACTTTATTTCTACCCATATTGGACTCTTTAGGCGCCGGTCTGTATTGTTTGTTTTTTGCTTTGCACTAACTGTGTTTTGGGTTAGTGTCACTTGGCAGCCTTGCCTTAATCAATTAAGGTATAGTGTGTAAGATCACACATATTTTATCACTTTTTATATGTTTGTACACTGTTTATTTAATTAACACAGCCTTTTAGCGCTATTTACACCATTCTTTTTTTCTAATTTGTATTGATCAGACAATGTAATTTAATTGAGTATGTTAAATAGCTGCAATATAAATGAGCATTTTTATTCTGAAGCCAGGGTCACGTGTGATGTGTGAATTGCCCCAGATAGCATTAACTCAGCTCCCTTTCCAAATCACTCCAAGTCCTATAATATTTCCTTCACTTTATTGGAAAAGCAGCAGTAAATACAGGCACTTGTGGATGGTGTGTAGTTGTGATTTGTCGTTAGAAACAGGTAGAAAGAGATGGCCTTGCCATAGGAGAGTAACAGAGATGGGTGCTGTACTCACTGTCTCCAGGGTGGAAAAGGAAGTGAGGAGCAAGGGTCACACTAGAAGTGAGATGGGACAAACTACTGTCAGCAAAGACACGGGGGAGGGCAGAATAGCCAATTCTGAGAAGAATCTCAGAGGTTGCTATAGCAACTCACTGGCTACATGCTCATAGGCAGAAAGGAAAACATATTGATACATCACACAGGCACTGTGTGTGTGTGGAACAAATACATGCAGCTGAACTTAAGGAGCCGACAAGCAGAAGCTGCAAAGAAGGGGGGGGGGGGGTGGGGTGATCAGAGAGAACAGAAATGGGCTTACTTGTTCCATGACAATTTTTTATTTTTTTTGTAGAAGGGGACAATAGACACACACACACACACACACACACACACACACACACATACACACATAAACATACACACATAAACATACACACATAAACATACACACATACACACATAAACATACACACATAAACATACACATACACACATAAACATACACACACACACACATAAACATATACACACACACACAACTTCAAACTTGGTCATCAAGAGGTTTGCCGTGTTCACATGACTCTGGACGTCCAGTGATACTTTGGTGCTGCCGCACTTGCTGTAGCGGAAAGACCCTGTAGTAGTGACGCGCTGATTCCCCTCGCCCAATAGGCAAATGGCAGCTTGCGCATGCGCCTGTCAGCATGTCCTGAACAGCAATACCGTCTCCCTATCTGTACCGAAGCATCGATAAATGGGAAAAAAAGGTAGTGCTTCACTTTAAGTACATTTTCGCTTTACATACATGCTCTGGACCCATTGCGTACGTTAATGCGGGGTATGCCTGTACATCAGTTTGTTGCATAATAAGTTTATAAAGTTGACATACTTCTAATTGTATAATTGAATGTAGTACTTTGTACAGTAAACCAAAAATTAACCCGATTCTCATAATCTTAGCTGATATAGCCCAAAGATATAGGATAAGCAAATACCCAACCTTAAAACTGTTCAGAAATGGAATGATGATGAAGAGAGAGTACAGAGGCCAGCGCTCTGTTACTGCAATAGCAGATTACATCAGACAACAGAATAACGACCCTATTCGAGAAATTGCTGACTTGGAGGAAATTAAAACAGTTGACGTAAGTATTTTATGAAATGTATGTCAAATAAAATGTCAACATACTTATTTTTAGTGTTTGGTATTGCAAGGTGAATTTAATTTTTATTTCTTTTACCAATATAACTCACAAGACATACTACATAAACTTAAAACAAGTGTTGCTACTCCATACAATACCACCTGGTGGCGCAGGAAGACCCCTTAAGGCCCATTCTGGCATTGGAAGGTGTCTTAGGGAACTGCTATGGTAGTGTCTTAATTACACAGTTATTGCTCCGTTGCTATAGATAAAGACAAATTTAGGTGTCCATTTATTACATACTGATGCAGTATTTTGCATCTATAACCTGCCACAACACATGTGCTGGTGAAACGCGGGCCAAAAGTTGTGTTCGCGGCACAGTGCTTGACGGTAGTGGCCTATTACAATGAACAGAGCGGGGGTCCCTTCTTCTGAATGGGAGTCCCGCTGTGTGAATCCTACCGGGCTACATCACTATGTAAGAGACGTGCAATGAGAGTAGACAGAATCCCTCACTCTTTCTGCGCACTTCTAACAGGCGATTTGCGCTGCTTTTATTTTAATAACATATTATTGAAGCAGGGGGTTTCCGGTGCTGAACCACATTAATTTCAGCCCCCGGGATCCCCTGCTTCCCGAGATACAGGCTATCGCCTGCACGTTTAAATCTCCCATTGAGGGTATAGGTAACCACAGTGGCAATCAATGGGTGTATTGGCTAGTATTTTTTATTGTATTGTATTTTAATGTTTGTTTTATTTAATTGTGTATTTTTTGTTTTTTTTTGTATCACAATTGAGCAAAAGCGTTACTAGCTATGTGGCTACTAGTGCTTTTGCCCATTTGTTTGTGGTGATGGGATAGAGGGGGTGGGGGATGGGGGTAGTTGACCCGGGTGAGTGGTTGGGCCTCCTGGGAGGGTTGCGGGAGGGTTTAATCCCTTCATTACCTTAGCGGTTACAACTGCTACGGTAATGAAGGAGTTAACCCCTCCCACAACCCCCCCAGGAGGCCTAACCATCCACCCGGGGCAACTACAGTATACCCTTCACCCACCCAATTAAAGCGACAGTAACCAGTTTACTACCGTAGCGGTAGTAACCGCTATGGTAATTAAGGGGTTACTGGTGTTTTAATGGTTGGGAATCAGCCCTTAAATGTTCGGGCGGAGGAGGATGGCCTTCATCCTGGCAGGGCTTAGTAAAACATTTATTAATTTAATGTTATGGATTTTACTGTATGTATTTTACTGTATTTGAATGGGCATAAGCGCTAATCGCCATATTTGGCTACTAGGGAATTTGCCCATTCCTATGTGTGGGGGAGAGGGGGGTGGTGAAAAGGGTAGTTGCCCCTGGCATGGGTGATTAGGCCTCTCGCGTGCGTAGTGGGAGGGGTTTAACCCCTTAATTACCTTAGCTAAAGTAATTAAATGGTTAGCCCCATCCGCAACCTTCCTGGTATGCCTAACCACCCTCCCTGAGTAATGAAGCAGGGACCCCTGCTGTGTTAATTAGTCTGGCCATTAGTCTGGTCACGGGATTTTATGCCAACTTCGCGACCAAACATCGTGCTGTATCTGTATAACAGCCGTCTATATATGCACAGGATTTTTATAAGTACACAAGGCATTATATGCCATTTTATAGTTTTTTGTGATCATACTGAGGGTAATTAGAAATAAACACACAGCTGGTCTCAGCTGTTTTGGAGGTTGGTGGCTCCTCCCTCCCAGGGTTTAAGCTCGCCCCTCCCCACTTTCCAAATAGTTCTTTCATGCAGCTGGTTGTGACTGATCCAATGTGATCATTCTTCCTCTAACTATAGAGGTAAATAAGAATTTTTATCAGTTAGTGTTAGGACCTGCAATATTTGGTCATGCCTTGAAGTGGCTTGCAGGCTTAAAATGGTTTGGCCATGGTTTAACAAAATTACTTTTTTTTTTTCTTCAAGAGATATATAGGTATTTTACTGTATTTTTGTCATATTTGATGTAGCTTTGGGCTTCTTTGTTTTTTGTGGCAATTGGAAATATTTAATCTGAAATGTTATTCCATATTGATGTTCTATTGATGAGATTAAGAATTTGTGCTGACGGTAAAACACCTATGGATATACATAACAATTTTTTTTTGCATATACATATTGTTTTTGTGTTTGTTTGTTTTTGTTATACAGCGAAGTAAAAGAAACCTCATTGGGTTTTTTGAAAACAAAGATTCAGACAACTACAGAACATTTGAAAAAGTTGCAAACATTTTGCACGATGATTGTGTCTTCCTTGCTGCATTTGGGTAAGAACCTTTCCAGTAATATTGTTCCTGTGTACTAGTTTTTATTAGGAAATAGGACAAAATATAGAAACCATAATTGGCTAAATATATTTTAATTGAGTTGGAAGATGTTGAGGTTTCAATAAAATAAATTTGAAAAAAAAAAACATGAATTATTTTAATACATTTAATTATTTCTCTGGCGTAGCTGTCAGAAATGTGAAATCTGAATTACAGTAGTTGAAATGTAACTTTTATATGTTTTTTCTGTTACTTTCTTCATCAGGGCTATTTCAAAGCCAGAGAGATTTAGTGGAGACAATGTAATCTACAGACCTTTTGGGGTAAGTGTAAACACTGATATTTAGAATAAAATAAACACTCCTTTTATTTTGCATTTTTTTTCCATATAATTAATTTCAATATTCTGTCTTTGGTCTACAAAAAAAGAAATGACTTTATTTTCAAAATGTTCTGTGCAGTTTATGGTATTGTGTGTTTGAATTTTAATTCTTGGTCTTATTCTTATAACATTTTCATTTACTGATAACTTTGTTCCTGCAATAGTAACTAAAATGAACGTTGGCATCCCAAACTATTTGTTGCACCAGTATGTCTATAAGGTAGCTTCTATTTTTTTCTGACTACTGTCTTTTAACGATGAACAAAGGAGAAAAGAACCCCAGTAAAGCACTCATACACTGTGTTGAGATGATGGTGTAAATTTAAAACTAGACTTTATTAGAAACATTAAAACAATGGGGATTAATATAGGATTAAACTTTGTATCACTACGCTTGATCAGGCCTTCTCTCCGACTACTGCAGAGAAATGTTCTCGGCCTAGATGGGCATCAAAATCCTAGCTAAATTCCACGCTCTTTTTATTGGCAAACATAAGACTGTTTGCATTGGTGGACCTCGTTCAAAAACTTGCAAAAAGGCAAGTCACCGATTCCTCTGATCTGGACAGTATTAAAGACCGACAAAAACCTCTCCGGATCGGGTGCAATTTATCAGGATCAAATGATCCAAGGGCTCTGGTCATGTCAGAAGAGAAATCTTCTGATCAATGTGTTGGAAGTTCAAGCCATATTTTGTGCCATATAAGGTGTTCAGACCACACCAGGGCATTCCCCATGAAAAATTATGTTGGCCAATGTTACAGCAGTAGCATCTATAAACCAGCAAGTGGGAACAGCAAGTCTAACGGTTCTCAGAGGCCTCCAGAATCCTGCACTGGGCAGAGAAGGCAGTTCAATGCATCTCCACGGCTTACATTTCAGGAGACCGGAATGATGAAACTGACTCTCAGCAGGTATTCCATACACCTAGGAGAGTGAGATCTGAACCAGGAGCTGTTCAATCCGTTAGTTTGGAAATGGGATCGAACTCATGGCATCAGCAGTCAACACGAAAATATACGAACGTGCGTGTCAAGATGGTACGACCAGAAGACAGTGGCCTGGGATGCCTTCTTGATCGCTTGGGATTTCCATCTCTACAACATTTTTCCTCCATTCCATCTTCTACAGCAGGTAGTTAATAAGATAATAAAAGAGAGCTTGAGTTCTCCTGATAGTTCCGTATTGGTCTGGAAGAACATGGTTTGTGGACTTTTGTCACTACAGGAGCAGTGGGTTCTTCCAACATTTCCGGCATTGTTGACTCAAGGCCCGATTTTGTTTTCCCAATCCTCAATTTTTCAAGTTGAAGGCATGGAATTGGAAAGGATGTCATTGAGGATACGGATTCTCCAATTAAGTTATATTAACTCATGTGTTCCAGAAAACATGTAACTTCTAAATTATTTTACCGAATCTGGAGGACGTTTATACTATGGTGTAAACTAAGAAAAGTAGAACCTTTTGCTCCTGAAAATCGCTAATACACTGGACTTCCTTCATTGCTCCTGGAAATCGCTAATACACTGGACTTCCTTCATTGCTCCTGGAAATCGCTAGTACACTGGACTTCCTTCAGCAAGGATTTCAAAGGGGTTTGAAACCGGCACCTAGGATCCAGTTTTTAGATATTAGGTGCATTGTATCATAGGCAAATTGCCCTGGATCCAATGATCGCTAGATTTGAGAGCTGTGTCTAAAATCAGACACACAATTAGGTTTCCTCTTTCTCTGTGAGCTTTGGATCTGGTATTAGAGCAGCTCACTTAATTCACCTTTTGAACTGCTTCTCGACCTCCCTATTAAGTTACTGATAATTAAAGTCTTTTACAAATGGCAATGATGACAGAACCTTTCGATATTTCATTTTCTTCAAGTCCTCTATGGCAAGGTACTTCCCTCCCTCCTTGTCTTGTGTTTCTTGTTATGTTTTGTGCTTTCCTTGAAAAACGTTTTGACAGACGATAACTGACCTGGTATGTGGGCGATACCCTCTTATATAGGGTGGTCTTAGAAGTTCTTGTCCTGCCTCAGCTAGTTGGCGGTGTAAACCCATTATTTACTGCCGTAGAGGACTTGAAGAAAATAAAATATCAAGAGGTAAATTTCCTTATTTTTATGCCTGTCATGCATATTTTTTTTTTTTGCATATCGTCCTTCTGCAGCTCTCCATTCTTCTCCCTTTAATTTATCAAAATACGTTGGGTGGTACATACATACATATAGTTGATGTTCAGAACCAGAAGGGAAATGCAGTGTATACTAGCAACTGTGGCTGATTTTTGGGGAGTGTGCAGTGGGTTCATTTATTTTCAAAGTGTCTGGTAATTGAAAGCCTGTAACTTGATTTTTTTCCCACCTGCCTGAGCCAGTAGTGGGTGTGGTTAATTGATTGCTAACCTACCACACCTGGTGGGTGTCTCTATTTAAACAGGTTTAATTAATCCTGAGCTTGTGACTTGTTGATTTCAAGTGCTGGTTGTATTAAGTGTGCAGTTAGAACCAGAAGGTGTTTGAACAAGGAAGGGGTTAAACCAGGTATAGTAAAGTACAGTTTATTGTTAGTACTTATAAACTTCATAGTTGCAATAATGAGCAGGATTGAGAATGCCACTCAATGCACATCTTGCCACATGTATGTGCACTTGGAGCAGCTGTGAGAAGTGTGATCAGGTGGTCTCTTGTTGATCTGAAGAGGAAACTTGCAATATTGAGGGACATTTACAATCTTCAAAGGGGTTTAGTTCTCACTGCGCAAGCCCTTGCTTCGACTGTTGGATCGGGCTGGGATTGACCCGGCGGTCTTGGTACACGTTGGCAACAATGAGAAAGATGTAGGGTCCTAATGAATGATTTCAGCGATCTAGGCCAAAAGCTTAAGGCAAGGACCTCCAAGGTAGTATTTTCTGAAATACTTCCAGTGCCATGTGCTACCGCAGGGAGACAGTCAGTCAGAGATTAGGGAGGTTAATGCATGGCTAAGAAAGCGGTGTAGGAGGGAGGGTTTGGGTTTTTTAGAGCACTGGGACTTCTTTTCAGAGAGGTACCATCTTTATGCTAGGGACGGATGGCACCTCAATGAAGGGGGATCTTCTGTGCTAGGGGGTTGATCCAGGCAGTAATCTGATTTCCAATTCTTGGAGTCAGGAAGGAATTTATTTTTCCCCTTATGAGATGTCATTGGATGATATGTTTTTGGGGGTGGTGGGGGGTAGCTTGCCTTCCTCTGGATCAATATGCAAGTATAGATATAGGATAAAGTATCTGTTTTCTAAATTTAGCCTAGGTTGAACTTGATGGATGCATGTCTTTTTTTCAACCTCATCTACTATGTAACTATGATGTATATTTCACATTGGCTGTCCTACATTAAATGTGTAGTACAGAAGCACCAGATTTTTACTTCGCAGGAAAAGGTGATATCCAGACTCCTTCCAGCTTCAAGACACCAGTGAAGATGCTTTTTTTGTAATTTCCTTTAGTGCTCCACAATAGCATTCATACCTCAATTTCTTTTAATCTCATTTTCACAAGGTACTACAGAGTACTGAGACGAAATAATTTTTGACAGTGTTGGAAGATTTAAAATGTACTGGATTTTAGTATACGGCTCTCTTGTATTTTTGAGGATGGTTTAGATTCAGCTGTACATAATGAAGCATATCAAAATATGGCCACTATGTACAAAAGGATGTGAATCTCTCATAGGAACGCCCAATTTTGCGGCTACTGGCCTAATAGGTCATTCTCTATAGAGCACCCATAGGCACGAAACGTGTCCGAGGTTATTTTGCCTGTCCTTTTTTCTCCCCGTTTTATTATGTTGTGCTAAGCCCAATAAATTGATTTTTATTTTTTCCACGATCCAGCCCTTATTTCCACACTGCGCGGTGCACCGCTTTTTCCTTCCCTCACGGGACCACACATGCTGTATTCTCTATATTAGCATGTTTAAGCAAATGTTATTACAGTAGATTAAAAAGTAAATGATATGTAAACTAATGTATTTTATTGTGTATTCACAGGAGAATGCTCCAGATATGGTCTATTTGGGTTCCCTAACAAACTTTGATTTGTCTTATGCATGGACACAAGATAAATGTGTCCCTCTTGTTCGAGAAATAACATTTGAAAATGGAGAGGTATGTATTTTATGATGCACATTTAATTACATTATTCAAACTCTGACTTTTTTTCTCTCCTGGATTTTTTTATTATTAGTAAAGTATGTAAAATGCTGCAGACATTCTAAAACTGAAGGAGTTAACCGTGCTTTTCTCGCTACTTTATTTAAGAATTATAACCATTAGACAAATACAAAGGATACAAAAAAATACCTTAATTTGAAGGAGGAGATGTTTTACAAGAAACACTTACAGCGCATAATCACCAATGGGTACTGACCCAAAGGTATACAATTTGTGGTAACAATAGATTAAGGGTTTAAAAAAATTCTAATATTTTGGAAAAGCATTTTCTTTTAGGGAGATTTTTTATGGTTGACATTTAGAAGAATTATGGAAGAATTATTCTAAACCAGGTAACACAAATGGGCAATACAGCTGGTAGTAGAAGGTATTGAATATGTTTAACAGCCTCTAAAATGTAAGGTTGGGATCTGATTTATATTAAGAGTTCTAAACAGTGTTTGATATTGAACATACTTTTATATTTTGCTTTATTTCGGATAGATTTTTAGGTGCTTTTGTGTGACGTACTATTTGTGCTTTTCTTTACACATGGTAGTTCATTTGTATCTGATTTAAATGCTTATTGATAATCTTAACTTGTTTAAGGCTCATTTTGTTAATAGTTAGAAAGTGAAATAGGTGAGCTATTCTAAGAACTAATTTGCAGAAACATAGAATTTAGCAAAATATTTTAAAGACATTTTAACCAAAAAAGAAATACTGTAATCTGTGCAGTTTTCAGTTTACTTTTCCCACAAGCTGATGTGGATGCCTAGAAACAGTGGTTCATCATTGTAAGCATTTTTGTACCTATTCTTGCAGCTCTCCACATTTTGTTTACTTAACTAGTGACTTCCAGTTCCATGCCAGTGAAACTTGACATTCTGCTTAGCAACGTTCGTTTCAAAACTATTACATGTTGCTTCTTTGGAAATTTTCAGCATGATGATCTATCAGCATTTAATGATTTTGAAGTACAGTGTTGGATGCACTTTAAGTATTGTACTTATTTTAATAAAATAAATATGTTGGCTACGTACAATAAAACAAGAAGGCCTCACTTTGGAGGGAGAAATGGATGTGATGCAGCTGCTTATTATTCTAAGAATATCCCTTCCTTCCCAACTCTGTTAGGTGATGCACTGCTACATCAATTGTGGAAAAGAAGTCACAATACCTGCAGTTATTTTAATATCTACCAAAATTGATCTTTAACTTGATATATGAAAAAGTAAAACGGATGCATACCCTGTGTCTTGACTGACTCGGGGGCACAAACCATATCTCATATTTGTCAAATATAATTAATATTTTGACTGTCATTCTTGTGCATCAAACTTTGTTTTGTACTTGATAAATACATACAATTTATGCATTATTGTGCTTGGTGCTAGATTCTCTTATTTTCCACATGTTTAGACGCAAAAAGCTTGTTCATTATCTGCTGTTGGTGTGGCGTTCAGTTGGAGTGGAAAAGTTACCAAGCAAACTTTTTTTTTTTTTTTTTTACTTCTTCCCTTATACAGGAGTTGACAGAAGAAGGACTTCCATTTCTTATACTTTTCCATATGAAACATGATTCAGAGAGTTTAGAAAAATTCCAACAAGAAGTAGCTCGACAATTAATTGGGGAAAAAGGTGCTGTGACATTTTGCATATTGTATTACATATCAATTTATTTCTGTTTCATTGGGGTGACTGAGGTGGCACATTTCTGACTAACAAATAAAAAGATGCATATACTGTAATCTATAATACGTATGGTTTTTTTCTGACAACGCATCTAGCCAGCGTCTTCCATTTTGATCTGTGTTTGATCTATGGCCTCGATGCTACATTACCATGAGAGAGGTCTTCCTCAAAATAGTGACAATATGGCACGGAGCTGTAATTATTGAAATTACTTCAGTAGTGATTTGGGCACAGTGCGCAATCTATGGAGGGTTGCAAGTGTATAATATTTGGTGTTGAATAAGTTACAGACCAGATTAAAATGTGAGACAGCTTTAGTTTTGAAAGAACAGACTGGTGGTGGCTGTGAGAGTCTCCGGTAGGTTGTTCCAGTTTTGGGGTGCACAGTAAGAGAAGGAAGAACGGCCGGATACTTTGTTGAGCCTTGGGACCATGATCAGTCTTTTGGAGTCAGATCTCAGATGATAAGTTCTGCATGTGGTAGGGGTGAGGAGCTTGTTCAGATAGGTGGGTAGCTTGCCCAGAAAGTATTTGAAGGCAAGACAGGAAAGGTGAACTTTACGCCTAGACTCGAGTGATGACCAATCTAGTTCTTTGAGCATTTCACAGTGATGTGTGTTGTAGTTGCATTGGAGAACGAAACGACAAATTGAATTGTAGAGGTTGTCAAGTTTGCCAAGGTGGGTTTGGGGTGCCGAGCCATATACTATGTCTCCATAGTCGATAATTGGCATTAGCATCTGCTGTGCAATACGCTTTCTGACCAGCAGACTTAGGGAGGATTTGTTCCTGTAAAGTACACCTAGTTTGGCATAGGTTTTGGATGTCAGGGCATCAATGTGCATTCCGAATGTTAAGTGGGAGTCAAACCATATGCCCAGGTATTTAAAACTAGTAACAGGAGTTAGGGTGGTGGTAGCGTTGGTTCTGATCTGGAGCTCAGTCACTGGAAGCTTTAAAAATTTAGTCTTGGTCCCAAATACCATTGTTACAGTCTTGTCAGTGTTTAAAAGCAGTTTGTTTTGGGAAATCCAGTTTTCGAGTCTCAAAAAGTCAGACTGAAGTACGTGTTCAAGGTCGGAGAGGCTATGGCTGTGTGCATATAAGATTGTGTCATCTGCATATATGTGTATTGAAGCTTCCTTACAAGCTGTGGGAAGATAATTGATGAACACTGAGAAGAGTAGGGGCCCCAGAACAGAGCCTTGCGGGACACCACAGGTGATATCCAGGGGGTTGGAGTTGGAGCCTGAGATGGACACATGTTGGGATCTACCTGATAGGTAGGACTGAAACCAGTTTAAAGCATGCTTCCCAATTCCAGAGCTCTGGAGTTTAAGCAGGATAGCATGATCAACAGTATCAAAAGCCTTTGCAAAATCTAGGAATATTGCACCCGTGAGTTGACCACTTTCCATTCCACACTGGATTTCATTGCAAACTTTTAGCAGGGTAGTTACGGTAGAGTGTTTGGGGCGAAAGCCAGATTGGAATTGGCTAGGGAAATTTGTCTTGGTATAGTAATTGCTTAGTTGGGAGCGGACACATTTTTCCATGACTTTGGATAGGATTGGGAGAAGGGAGATTGGCCTGTAGTTTGAGACAGTGTTTTTGTCCCCACTTTTGAAGATTGGGACAACTCTGGCAGTTTTCCAGGTCTTAGGGATATGGCCTGCAGACAGGATAGAGTTGACTATGGAAGCAATTGGTTTGACAATTGCTGGGGCACCAAGTCTTAGGAACCTAGATTGTAGTAAGTCAGGTCCACATTGGCTGCTTAGTTTTAATTTGAGGAGCACTTGTGTAATCTCCTCTTCGGATACTGGGCCAAATTGAAAATTGTGGGCAGTGTTGGGAGGGGGTGGGGCTATATGGGTACTCCCAGGATTAGATTCAGGTTTGTGGTTTGGGTTGCGTTTCGCTAATAAGTTAGTAGCACACCCCACAAAGTAATCATTGAATGCATTTGCAATGTCGGTGGGGTTTGCCAGAGTAATATCCCCCTTAGTGATATTACTTGGCTGTTGATGGTTAGAAGGCTGGAATATGTTGTTGATAACCTTCCAGAAGTTAGCTGGGTTTGATGTATTCTGGAGGAGATTGTCAGAGTAATATTGTGCTTTTGCATGCCTTGTTTGCCTTGTGCACATGTTCCACAGGCATCTGTAGTGATTGAGATCCTTGGTAGTGCCAGTTACTTTGTGGCTTTTCCACAAGGCATCCCTGAACTGGTAGAGTGCTATAAGGTCAGGTGTAACCCATGGACGGTGGGCTCCCCGTACCCTTATTCTGCGTAGTGGAGCATGGGTATCGCAGAGTGTTAAGAACTCGGATTGGAAATAGTCAAGCGCAGAATCAGGGTCGGGAATTAAATTGATTCTGTTCCAAGGGCAGTTGGTAAGGTCATCCAGAAACTGTTGTGGGTTAAAGTTTCTAAATGTTCTAGTGAGGAGAACTTTAGGGCTTGATTGGCGCGGTTTAATTTTCCTTACACAGTACACTATTGCATGGTCACTGAAAATGTCAGGAAGGATGCCAGAAGATTGGATTCTGCTGGGATTTGAGGAGAGAATCCAGTCTAGCAAGGAATTGTTGTGCGATTTCAGGTTTGTCCGTGTGGGTTGGGAAATGAGTTGCGATAGGTTAAGCGATTTGATTTGTATCTGGATTTTGTGGTTTTTAGGGTCAAGCCAATTGAAGATAAAATCCCCAAGAACTAGCAGCTCACTCTTTTCATTCAGAGAGGAAATGGAGCCAAGAAACTGGGATTTTAGGGGGCGGTAGATGCCAGCAAGCAAGATGGGCTTAGAAAAGGGGAGGCATATTCTGCCAACTAGGATTTCAAAAGAGGGTGGGCTTGGGGGGCAATTTAACAGTGTAAATTGTAAGGTGTCTGCAATATAAAATAACACCCCTCCTCCTCTCTTTGACCTATCTCTCCTAAAAATGGAGTATCCCTGAATGGCAATATTTGCATCAGTAGTTTTAGGGGTTAGCCATATTTCTGTAAGAACTATGGCTTTTGGTTTATGCATAAGGCACCATGCCCTTAGTTCATCCAGTTTGGGCAGCAGACTCCGGATATTTATATGGGCGAGAGATAGCCCTTTTTGGAATTTGAAGGGGTTATTCTCAGGGGTATGGGACAGAGTTGAAGTGGGAGGGCCTGGGTTAGATTCAATATCACCTGCTAAAGAGAGTAATAGTATGAGTAGAAATTTGAGTAGTTGTTTGCAAGTTGTAACTTTATGATTTTTGCCAATTGAGTGTGCGGTGGTTGGTGTGCTGGTTTTCAGGGTTCTCCACCAACATTCAGTAGATAGTGCAAGGCTTTTGAGTAATCCAGGGTGTATGGTGATGTTGGGCGTGGGCCAGGAGGGGGGAGTGTGTAGTGGATAGAGAGAGTAACATTTCAATGAGGCCACGAGAAAGAACAAAGTGGAGGTAAAAAGCAGGTTCATTATGCCATAGGTAGGTAATGCTGCATGGAGCTGTTTTGAGCAAAGTGTGTGTGTGCGCAGACTAAACAGCAGGGATCATAGTGTGGTCAGAATAGCTCAACGTTTGTTGCCATGTGTAGAAGAGTTTGCAGAAGGATGCAGTCCCCAGTCACCTCTAGTCTAACTATAGTATAACTATATATTCTCACTTAAAAGCTCACTTTAAGATGCCTCACTATATCATGCCAATGCAGTCCCTGCTAATGCAGGGGGGGTATTGGTTTTATACAGCTAAAACAGTCACATGACCCTCCCCCCTCCCCAATAAATCAGCTTGTTCCAGTTGGTCAATTAGCAGTACACCGTTAAAAGAAAAAAAAAAAAAAAACCACCTTTTGATATTCAAACATACCAAATTATCAATACTAAAGGCCGCTGGGTAAATCTTTTAAAACAGGACTTGCAGATCAGGGACATACCAAATTATCAATACTAAAGACCGCTTGGTAAATCTTTTAAACAGGACTTGCACATCAGGGACATACTTGTGAAGAGAATGCAATTGGATTCATGTCATATCAGCTGAGGTTAAAGGTCTTGCATTAGGAAAAGTACATATATAGATATATTTATCTCTATCTCTTCACTTAAAAACTCACTTAAAGATGCCTCACTATATCATGCCAATGCAATTATATAAAATATATATAGGTGAATAAAATATGAAACTGAAATTAATCCTTTTCATGTGATTTTATCATGGTATTACGAGGTATTGAACATAAACAATAATAAACACTTACGTGTAAGTGTTTCAGATGTTTTACTACAATTTTTTCCGATAAAGTGGTGGTTAAGATTGGTTTACTGTGATTTGTGTTTGTTTTTCATAGGAACAATAAACTTTCTACATGCTGACTGTGATAAATTCCGACATCCTCTCTTGCACATACAGAAGACTCCCGCTGATTGCCCCGTAATAGCCATTGATAGCTTTAGACATATGTATGTCTTTCCAGATTTTATTGATTTGGCGTAAGTATATTTTTCTACACTTTACCAGTTTAGTGATAAAAGTTATTTTTTTTTTAAGTATACAGAACATTCTATTTTGCAGTCTTTAGTGAAAATGTAAATTGCAATTTTTGGAATCCTTTTTGCATTGTCTCATTATCCATAGACACAAGATTGTTTAAAAAAAAAAAAAAAAAAAACACCTGTTCAAAAATAAACATTTTATAAATATATATATATTTTTAATTTTTTATGTATTGTGTGTGTATGTATGTGTGTGTATATATATACACACACAGTGTATAGAAAGGACATATATAATGTATAGAAAACAGAAAAGAAAAAAGCGCCCGATCCTAGTGCATTATCATCATTAAAAATATTTAATACATTTCCATTGATGACAATTCAATATATATTATATATATAAAAAAACACAGCGCTTTTTCAATAGGAGAGAGAAATGGTAGAGCACAACCGGAATAATCCAAGGAAGAGATTTCACCCGGGGCTCCAGTGTTTACTCCCCTATGCGCGCGGCAACGGGGAGGAATCGAGGGGTTTGTTCTTCCTTCTTTCCTTCCTCCTTGAGAGGTGCGCATGCGCACCAGTAGAATGTGGTTGGTGACGCTGGCGCGCGCACGTCCGGCACGCTCCCGCACTCAGACACGCTCCTTGGTCACATGAGTGGGGAAGCCTTTTGCTGCCTCTGCGCAAGCGCGTGACAGTTCGGCTCTCTATCTGTTGACCCAGGATTGCGTGTGGGAGGCAGGGGCTGCGTGTGGGGGCGCGTGCGCGCGCTCTGTTGACCCCACACCAGAGTCTCATCAGCTAGATCATGGGGTGGCTCCTAGATATGCTTCAGGATTGGTAAGCCAATTACTTTTATGAGCACTTGCAGTTTCTTTATGAATAACTGAAAGATCCTCAATTCCCCCCACCCCAAAAAAATTGGCTTATGAAGGATGTCTGTGTAGAGTTCACAGCAAAAGAGAAGCATTAAATGTTTGCCACCCATACTTTGTTGAAGATTGGGAGGACGCAGTGTCCTTCACTACCTAAAGTTATGAGACTTCCGTTATCAATCGGGAGCAAAATGGCTGAATTAATGTATCTTCATATAAGGCCAATTTGTATTTTAAGTTCCTTTTATTATGTAAATGTTGAAACTGTGCATTTAATGTTTTGTATTAGTCCGATTACAATGTTCCATTTATGTAGATGATTGAAATGGCTTTTATTTTTTTTTTTGGTCGGCTTTGTTTTGCACTTAAACAACTGGATTAGGCAGTTACATTAACTAAATTAGAATTTTAGATGACTTATTGTTTAAGCTTTTATTTACTGAGCAGTAAATACATTGTGAGTAATCATAAATTATGAATTGATATTTTTACTTTAATCCATTCATATTGAGACATTTATGTTCTTCACTAGGTATTGGGGGGGAAATTGAAATGTTCTGGTATTCATTCTTCAAGTTTTAAAAATTCCTGCTTATTTCAGTGAATTAAGTACTTGATACAATGTTAATTATACTAAGCAAGGACCGACCACCTGATGTTTTAATCAAGAAAAGCGTTAAAGTGAAAGGAAATGCAGTTAACACAAATGAACTGTGTTTGGTCATGCTTGCCGCTCCTCGGGTAAAGATCGCACTGTGTGTGATCTGATCTTTACAGCTTTTGAGACCAACTTGCTGTGTTCTGAAGCAGTAAAACACGTGACTTTCCATAGATAGAATTGATTGCTGCATTTTAGTACTTTGCTATTGGGGACAGGGATGACCTAAGATGAATTTTAAATTGATCTCTTCTTAGTGTTTATCTCTGGTGTATTTGCAATTACTTGAGGATTGGAGCACCTTTCAACAGCATTCTGTCAATACAGCTACCTGACAGTTGTTAAATTTGTAAACTGTATTTGGCATCTCCTGTTATTTTGGCTGTAGCTAGAGGGCAGTTGAATTTGTTTTGCAAAGAATGCATTGCTTAAAGCATCAATGTACAAGTTAAAGCTGCAGTTCAGTCTATATCCTGCATGTGTGTTTTTTTTAATAAATCAGTTCTGTAGTAAGAAATAATACTTTTAGCATTTTCTGTTTTTAAAAAAACAACTTTGAAAGACCAATTTTCTTGTATTCTATTTTAACAAGCATTTGCTAAGGCACTGCCCCTTCATGTCCTGTCACAAACCCAGGCACACCCCTTTGTCAGCACTGCCCTCCCTCTCTCTAAACGTGCACTAGCATCTGGTCACATGATCTTCCTCATAGCACATTCAAGGAAGCTGGAGAAAAGGGATCAGCCATGCATAGCAGCTCGGATAGGCGATTTCAAACTTATTACAGTGTTTATTCCATTCATTGCACGTGTATATAATGTAAAATTGTAATAATCCCATTTATAGCAAACGTGTATATGTGAATATTATTTAGATGTATATGTATGTTACTGAAATGTGGAGTGAGTGTGTAGGTAAATACACACAATACACTTCCACTGCATATATATATATATATATATATATATATATATATATATATATATATATATATATATATATATATATATATATATATTATATATATTATATATGTATGTATATGTGAAGTTATGTGAGTAAAAAAGTGACAAAAACCCTCCATAGCAAGGCAAATAGCAAATGGAAATATTACTGTATGCTCATTTGTATGTATATATATATTTATATACACACACACTTCAAATACGGATAGTGATTCACGTAAATGATATATATATTCACTTTCTGGGAGTATAAGAGTGACTGTCCTGTTGTTCCTTTTTTTGTATCCATCATTGAATGGTATGCACCCTCTCTTTACGTTTATTTTATACTAGCTGAGAGACCCGGCGTTGCCCGGGATGTAATATTCCCGCTCCTCTCTCTCTCCTCACCCCTCCCCCTCTCTCTGTTTGTCCCCCATTCACATCAATCCAGTTCCCCCCCTCCCTCCTTTACAGCTTCATGCAGTGTGTGTGCGTCAGTCATTGTGTGTGCGTCAGTCAGTCAGTGTGTGTGCGCGCGCGTCAGTGAGTCTGACGCAGAAACACAAACACACACACAGACTGACTGACGCACACACACACACACACACAGTCAGTGTGTGCGTGTGTGTGTGCCTCAGTCAGTCAGTGTGTGCGTGCGGCAGTTAGTCAGTCATTCAGTCAGTGTGTGGGTGTGGGGGTGGGGGTGTGCGCGCTCGCGCGTCAGTAAGTGTGTGTGTCAGTCAGTGTGTGTGTGTCAGTCAGTGTGTGTGTCAGTGTGTGTGTGTGTGTGTGTGTGTGTGCGTGCGTCAGTCAGTGTGTGTGTGTCAGTGTGTGTGTGTGTGTGTGTGTGTGTGTCAGTGTGTGTGTGTGTCAGTGTATGTGTGTGTGTGTCTGTGTGTGTGTGTCAGTGTGTGTGTGTGTGTACCATTCATTGTGTGTGTGTGCGCGCGCGCGTCAGTCTGTGTGGGTGTGGGGGTGTGCGCGCGTGCGTCAGTCAGTGTGTGTGTGTGAGTCAGTCAGTGTTTGTGTGTGTCAGTCAGTGTGTGTGTGTGTGTGTGTGTGTGTCAGTGTGTGTGTGTGTGTCAGTGTGTGTTTGTTTGTGTCTGTGTGTGTGTGTGTCAGTGTGTGTGTGTGTGTGTGTGTGTGTGTGCAGCAGTCAGTGGGTGTGTGTGCAGCAGTCAGTGTGTGTGTGTGTGTGTGCGCGCGTCAGTCTGTGTATGTGTGCGTGTGGCTGTGAGGGGTTGTGTGCATGCGGCTGTGAGGGGTTGTGTGCGTGCGTCAGTATGTATGTGTGTGTGTCAGTCAGTGCGTCAATCAGTCAGTGTGTGTGTGTGTGCGTGCGTCAGTCAGTCAGTCAGTCAGTGTGTGCGTGCGTCAGTGTGTGTGCGTGCGTCAGTCAGGGTGTGTGCGTGCGTCAGTCAGGTTGTGTGCGTGCGTCAGTCAGGGTGTGTGTGCGTGCGGCTGTCAGGATTTGTGTGCATGCGCCTGTCAGGGTTTGTGTGCGTGCGCCAGTCAGGGTGTGTGTGCGTGCGGCTGTCAGTGTGTGTACGTGCGGCTGTCAGGGTTTGTGTGCGTGCGCCAGTCAGGGTGTGTGAGTGCGTCAGTCAGAGTGTGTGCGTGCGTCAGTCAAAGGGCAGGCGTGGGGGGGGGTGAAGGGCAGGGGTAGGGGGGGGTGAAGGGGGCAGGGGTAGGGGTGGGTGAAGGGTAGGGGTGGGTGAAGGTCAGGGTTAGGGGGGGTGAAGAGCAGGGGTAGTAGGGGGGGTGAAGGGCAGGGGTAGAGGGGGGTGAAGGGCAGGGGTAGGGGGGGTGAAGGGCAGGGGTAGGGGGGGTGAAGGGTAGGGGGGGAGAAGGGCAGGGGTAGGGGGGGTGAAGGACAGGGGTAGGGGGTGGGGTGAAAGTGAGGCACAAATTGTTGGCAGGAGTAAAATGTCCACACACACACACACACACACACACACACACACACACACACACACACACACACACACACACACACACACACACACACACACAACGGGAGTGAGAGGTGGTGGAGAGTGGGACTGGCGCAGATCCGAGGCTGCTTGGCCCCCCAGCGGCTGGGGAGTTGGCGGGCGGGGGGTTTAAGGGAGCGGGC